>NC_085012.1:20346639-20646639 GCF_963854185.1 Sardina pilchardus
CAAGACGGATAAGCCTCACAAGATGGATGGGTTCCAAACGTTTGACGACTTTGACATGTTTGATAAAGCAGACAAGACTGAGAAGGCCGATCCAAAAGGCAACCTGGAGAAAACAGAGAAGATTGACATGTTTGGAAAGATGGAGAATGTCGACAAAATGGACAAGGACGAGAAGGCAGACACGGTCAGGAAGGCAGAGAAAGACGAGTACAAAGAGAAGGACAAAATCGAGCCTGTCGAATCAAAGGCAAAGGCCGACAAACCTGAAACACCTCAGAAAGTTGAAAACACTGAGATGAAAGATCAGTCCGAGAAAGCCAAGGAAGCTGACAAAGTTGAAAAGGTGGACCTGGCTGAAAAGGCAAAAGAGACTGACAAGGCAGAGAAAGGTAAAGAAGCCGATAAGATGGGAGAAGTTGAAAAAATGGAAAAGGCTGACAAATTTGAACCTAAGCCAGAGAAACAGGACATGAGTCCAAAAACAGATGACAAGAAAGAGGAGAAGAAGGAGGAAAAAGTGGAGAAGAAAGATGAACAATTAGAAAAGAAAGAGGAGAAAGTAGAGAAGAAAGATGAACAATTAGAAAAGGAGGAAAAAGTGGAGAAGAAAGATGAACAATTAGAAAAGAAAGAGGAGAAAGTGGAGAAGAAAGATGAAAAATTAGAAAAGAAGGAGGAGAAAGTTGAGAAGAAAGAAGAGGTGGTTAAGAAGGAAGAAAAGAAGGAAGTAAAAGTAGAGCAGAAAGCTGAAAAGGAGAAAGCCCAAACACCAGCCAAGACTGACAAGAAGGAAGGAGCCGACAAACCAAGCAAGGCCGAGAAGCCCGAGAAGAAAGAGAGTGCAGAGAAGAAGACTGCCAAAGTGGCGGAGAAGAGCGACAAAACTGACAAGGCCAAAAAACCTGCAGCTAAACCAGCAGCTACCAGCAAGGACCTCAGCAGCCCAGAGAAGAAGACCAAGGTAGGCCCATCTCACATCTCCATCTACCCCAAAGGAAAAGAGGGCATGGCCTCTTTCTTTCTCCCCCAGTCACAACTGCTTACGCTCCCGCTTTTTTCACGTCCACATACAAATGCTTTTCCAGCTCGTTGTACTGTCTCGGTTCTAACGTCATTTAGCAATCAGGATAATCACTCTGTCACCAGTGTCATTTCTGAAATGACTCCTGTTAATCAGCTTATAACCTTTCCAACTGAACACAGAAGTCCCCCTCCCCCAGGTATTGATGGTTTATGTAAATGCTGGTATTTACCCGCAGTGAGTGGATTAATGGCGTTCATTATTTAACTGTTAAAAAAATGCTGCTTTGGCTGCTCATATTTTGTTGCTGTTGTCATGTTTGTGTTTGCCATGTGTGGTTTTGTGTTCTTTTTCGTTGCCTTTATTCTTTCGTTCATCCTTTGCTCCCTCCCTCCCTCCATCCGTCTGGTGTTCTGTCCTGCCATGCAGCCCGTTGCCGGGGCGACCAAACTGGTCGCCACCAAGCCTCGGCCGAGCTCAGTGGCATCGGCGTCTGCCACCGCTGCCCCCAAACGTCCGACCCCAGCCTCCACCACCACTGCCTCCACCCTCAGTAAAAGAGCCCCTGTGCCTAAGGCCCCTACCCCTTCCACTATCCCAAAGCGGCCCTCAACCGCCACCACCCGACCCCCCACTTCTACCATCTCCTCCACAGCTGCCAGAGAGGTCAAACCCAAGGTGAGTCACCCCATCACCCTCACCCACATGATACCCACTGCCTTACCCTGACTGTGCACCAGGGTGGCGCTGGTGGTTGCATGTCATGACGTGTCCTATCCTTTTGTGTACTCCCTGTCAGGTCGAGTTTCTAGGTTTGAATGCATGTTGCATCAGATGCTTTTTTTTTTTTTTTTTACTTTTGTCCTATTTGCCAAAATGTGCACTATAGAAGCATTTTAATCCAAAAATGTAAGGTTTAAGGAAACTATACACTGGCAGGATTTGCATCATCAATGCAAAGGGAAAACAAATCAGACTCATACCATTAAGTGAATGTAAATGTTTGGTAGCAGTTACAAAAAAAAGGTTAATTTAACTGACAGGTGTTTAAATTATGTACTTTATTAATCAAATTCACCTCCAGCATCCTGATGTTATAGACGAAAGTGGCTGGTAACGAACAAATAGTGTTAGCTTCATGACCGTAAGCTTGCTAGCAACAACGTTAACTACATGGCTGAAAGTAGGCCAGTACGGTCCAGTACTGCGCACCATTAAAAGATTCAGTGGCAGTGGGCTGGAAAGAGAAGAGAGAAGCTACATGCCACAGCCAAAGCTGCCAACTGTCATGCATTGAGTGTGTGAGACCCACACAGTTGACACCTGTCATTCCCTCAGAAGGCGTGAAATGACAGAGCGAAAGAGTGAGCGAGATAATATGTCCTGATGAATGCTCTACATATAATGATACATTCAATAATGTCGTAGGTGTGTTTCGGCGTGCGCTGTACATACGCACTTCAATCTGCAACTAATCTCACTCCAAGCTGAGCTAAAAGTTGGCAACCCTCCTGATATTCAGAGGAGAGGTGAACAATATGAAGCGATGAAAGTTGTGGTAGTAGTACCGGCAATAATTTTAAACTAGCCTACTTTCATCACTGGTTAGCAGCAAATCTTGAGTGTGTAACACAGTAAACTATTTGTTTTGTCTATTTACTTGTTCTAAATACAATCGTATGGACATTGTAGGCCTACAGTAGGTTGATTCATGTGTGGGGCGAATAAAGGTGCAACATTAAGTGTAGCATTAGGACTTTTCTTGCTAAACATAGCTAAACAGATGTGTGCTCATTGACAACAGTTCCACAATGTGTCTGTTTGTGATATTTTCGTTAGTAAACTGGAAATTTCAAAACCTGTAAATGTAGTCCAAATTCACTGATACACAGATAACTCCCACTCCAACCATATCTTGTAGCTTTTCTTTATGTTAACTTTATCATTTAATATTTTCAAGGCTTTTTAACGGACAACTTAGTTGAATCACAATTATTTTCTATTGAATCAAAGCAGTCTGTTTTCCCCTAAAAAGGGGGTGATACTGTTCAATGACCCAAACCACGCTGCTGTCTGTAGCACAACAGAATGGCAGAAAAGCCCTACACTTACCTAAAAGGTCTACCTCGGGGTCTTTCTTTCACTCTTTCTCTTGCTCTATATACCCATCTCTCTCTTTCTCTCCCTCTCCCCTACTCTCTTGTGCACGCCCTCCCTCTCTCTCCCTCTCTCTCTCCCTCACTCTCTCTCTCTCTCTCTCTCTCTCTCTCTCTCTCTCTCTCTCTCTCTCTCTCTGTCTCTAATCTGAGGTGAAAGCCCTGCCTGACTGTCCCTCATTAATCTGGGCAGCAGTAAGAGCCACGGTGCGCTGCGCTACTTGGTGCTGCTAAACCTAGCAGGCAGTAAGCTCTTGGCCAACAGGGTGCTGAGTGGCAGGTTAGAGGCTTACTATCAACACGGCAGAACAGGGAGAGAGGAGAGGAGTGGAGAGGAGAGATAGAGACGAGAGAAAGGAAATCTGAAATGCACATGGGGAGGGAAATGGGGAAATGTTAGACACGAGCAGAAGGAATTAGTGAAGAGAGGGAAGAGAGCTGAGGTAGTGAGAGAGATGAGAAAAGAGGAAAAGATTGCACAAAATAGTCCTTTTTAGACACTTTCACATTCCGAACACTTACAAAGTTAAAATGACTTCGGTTTGTCTGTAGGGACCCTCTCCACAGTAGCACAGAAGTGTAATGATATTTTCAACCTTGTCAGTAGCTGAAAGTAACAATTTACTTTGATGTAGCGAGCTTACCCCCTAAGGCTGCTGCATATTCTATTTCATTGTAAATGCATATTACGGTCTGACTCTAAACTACTCCGATTAATGTCGTTTTGGTCGCCAACAAAGGTTTACACTCATTATCGTCCAAAAATAGACCCTAGGTCATTCTTAGTCCTGTCCGGAGTTGTCCTTTAAGAGAGATGAAATGAGAGCAACAATCACATTAATAGAGAGGACGCAGGGGGGATGAGGAAAGAAAGAGAGAAACAAATGAGTGGAGTTAAAAGCTGCCCGAGAGAAAGAAGAAGAGCGAAGGATGATGAGAGAGGGGAAAAAAAGGAGAGTTATGAGAGAAAGCAGAGAGCCCAAACAGCCAGGAGTAGACTAGAGGAATCTGGAGGGATGAGAGACCTGACCTCATTCATCATCACAGGCTAACAGGACACTACCAAGAGTCCCCCCAGCCCTGCCTGAGAGTCGCCCTCCTCTATCCCATCAGGCACTGGGTCTGATGTGGGGTCTCAGACCTCTTTGGTCCCTTCTCCTCTCTGGAGTGAGTTTAAAAGGACTGTTATTGAAGCCACGAGTGACAGAAGCTTAGGGGAGAGATGGATAGGGGGAGGGAGGGACAGAGAGAGAGAGAGAGAGAGAGAGAGAGAGAGAGAGAGAGAGTCTTCTCCTCAGGCGATCAGGCGTCAGAAGCCAGCACTGCCAGAATATAGGTTTTCAGTCTCCCTTACGCCTCACGCTTCTCTCACATTACAGCACCATGGCAACGCCACCCTGTAGCCAGGGGCAACCTGCTTAAAAAGGAAAGAACTAGGAACACTGTTTAGTTTCACGCAGTGTTGAAGCAGAGAGAAATCTATTATCTATACATTTAATCCCACCGGCAAACACTTTGGGAAGGACTGGAAAGAATAAATGTTGCTGTTTTGCCAACTTTCGTTTTCAAAATGACCACTTGTGTTATACATTCATGAAGGAAAGCTTAACTCACCCAGAAACTCGGCAAACCTGAACTCAAATGTAATTGTAACCCTCTAAGGAGGTTATTTGATACTTCATCTGTTAATGAATTAATCCTTTTTAATCAATTTAATGAGAGCGATCTGGCCTAAAGATATCTGAGCTGCTACCCCCCTCTAGTGGAAGTCTGTGGTAGAGCAGTATAAATACATTACATTAGATCCACTGATTCATCATCCAGTGGACAAACTGAGTAATTCTGAACTGTAAGCTTCTCAATCGCTTGTCCAGAGAATTAGACGTATGTATGTAAACAAATCAAAGGGCAAAGTTCATTGTGTAATTTTGAAGGCTTACAAAACGACCCATCCCCTGTGATGAGATCCTGAATAGAGATTCACGTTGAGCCAGGCCAAAGCCAGATCTGGACCAGATCAGAAATGTGTTCCCTCCTCCCATGACAGAGACAACTGTCAATGTATCATCTCCTGTTTTCCCATCAATGACTGAAGTGGCATACAGACAACCGGCGACTGGCTCTTCGTCCATCGCTAGCCGCCTCAAAAGTCGAGATTAGTTTCACTTTGTCGTGTGGCGCCTTGCGTTGCCAACAGTTATGTTGTCATTTCCCATTGCTGAATGTCAGTAGCATTCCATGGTCTCTTGTTGCTTATCGCTGAGTGCAACTTGAGTCTGGTGTCACCTGGTCACCCCACCTCCTCTTGACCCCCACCCCCTCTCCCACTCCATCCAGACGACCACAGAGAGGCGCCCCCCAGTGCCAAAGGCGAGTACCGCCACCCCCTCTGCCCGCGCCACAGCCACTAAGAATGGCACCGCCACTGCCACAGCAACCAGCAAAACTACCACGGCAACCCGCACGTCACTCACAGCCCGCACCACAGCCAGCGCTCCGACAGCACGGCGCTCCATGGGTGAGTCTGAACACCTCCCATCTACACACTCTGGAGTGTGTTACTTAACACCTAACACACTCATACCATCAAAACATTAGGGTCTATTCACATAGACCATATAGAGGAGAGAATTCATTCAGTTTAGTATACTTTACATAGTTTAGAAACTGAACATTTCGGTTTAGATTTATCACAGGAATGGCTTTAAGACAAATCACCGAAAGATGATCTTATTTTAATTAAACTTCACCAGGGATGCCAGTCATTTGATATAGATAGATAGATAGATAGATAGATACTTTATTGATCCCCAAGGGGAAATTCAAGAAATATTGTCCAGGACATGTACTGTGTGTGGCTTGCTCTGTCTCTGGCCTCTCAGGCAGACACTCTGTCTGTGTGTGTGTCCGTGTCCTCATGTCTCTATTGGTCTGCTCTTTCTCTCTGCAGCAGCGAAGACTGACAGTAAACCTGGAGAGGAGAAGAAACCCAGCACTCTGAGGAGCTCAGGTCAGGATGCACACCCCCGCCCCCCCCCCCCCCCCCCACACACACGCACACACGCACACACACACACACACACACACACACACACACACACACACACACACGCACGTCGCACACACACACACACACCACACACACCCCACACACACACACAACCCACCACCCCTGCCCCCCCCCCCACACACACACACACACACACACACACCACCCCCGCCACAAACACACACACACACACACACACAAACACACCCCAACCCCCCTACCCCACCCCACACACACACACAACCCACCACCCCTGCCCCCCCCCCCCCCCCCCACACACACACACACACACACACACACCACCCCCGCCACACATACACACACACACTCTGACACACACACAGACACACACATAGACACACACACACACACTCCCAATCCCCTCTGTTTCCATCTTTACTCATCAACCCCCCACTTAACCTGCAGTTGCTCTGGGGATAAAAGCCCTTGTAATGTAGTTGACATATGTACTTTAAGTCGCCTCTGATAAAAAGCTTTTACTAAATGAATAAATGTAAGCGTAATTGAGAGAATGGGTTTAGCCTTTATTGATAGGACAGCGTAGAGTAGACAGGAAATGAGTGAGAGAGAGAGATAGGGAGTGGGATCAAGAAATGACCTCGGTCCAGACTTGATCCAGGACTGGACTGCTGAATGGCCACCATTTTTATGAATATCCATCCAGCTCAGCAGTGTGAACCTTCCAAAATCCCAAGAGTGGCACTAACATGCTGTGAGCTTGCTCATGTTGAAATATTCCTTAATGCCAAATGAGGAGTAAGCCATTGGCTGTGACTAGCAGTCAGGGCTTGTGGCTGGGAGAGTGTGTTGGAGATGTGTGTAGGAGCATGCAGCTGGCGTGTTCGGAGGGGGATAATCCTCCACTCCGGTCAGCACATTTTACATCTCATCCTGATGGCTTTCTCACCACGATGGGTAAAATCCAGTCCCAACGCCTCCAATAAATCCTTCTGTCCTCAAGTGAGCGGTGACCGGATTTCCCCTCGATTTGTTTTTGAGACAATGAGAGTAAAGGCAGTGTCGAGTGCTTTCGCTGAAGTATCAGTGATGTGAAATACTGAAAGAAAAGACGCTTGAGAACGGGTGTACACCACCGCTGTCTGTGGATTCTAAACATGTTGATTCAGGATGCAGTGGTAGTTTTAATCAATTGGAATGAGAAGGTGTTTTTTCTGAAACACCTTTTGAGCAAAGCCTCAGAGAAATCCTGTTGCTGTGGTTATTTGCTGGATGCTAACTTTGATCCAAGGTCATTTCACGGCTGACTGGAGGCCATTGTGCGCAGAAGAGATGGCTCCCCCCAGAGATTAATGAGCTGTTCTTTAGTTCCTCTTTTTCAAGTGTTTGTTTGAGTTTTACTGACTTTTGGCCACTGTTAATTCAACTCCTTTTCTTAATTCTTTTCTTTACTCAATCACACAAACACACACACAACACATTATATTTACTATATTTTCTTTCTTCTTTGCTATTGTTCTTGTATCTTGTATCTTGTATCTGTTCTTGTATTCCTTCTCTCTCTCTCTCTCTCTCTCTCTCTCTCTCTCTCTTACTTGGCACACACAAACACAAACACACACACACACACACACACACACACACACACAAAATGTCCTCACCCCATACACTCTTCCGTCTCCAGACTCCAAGACCACCTCCAGGCCCTCGACGAGCGCCAGCACTGGGGCCGCTGCCCGCCCACGCCCCACCGCCGCCAGGACCTCCAGCAGCACTGCCCCGCCCTCCTCCTCCGTGCCCGAGAGGAAGCCCCCCGTGCCCCGCGCACCCCGCCCTAGCACCGGCACCGCCAGCGCCAGCGCCGCGACCAAGACCCGCCCAGCCACCGCACCCACACCCGCCCGCTCCAAGATCGGCTCCACGGACAACATGAAGCACCAGCCTGGCGGAGGAAGGGTAAGATAGCCGGCACTGTGGGCTTCGTCCTATTACATACACTTACACACTTAAAAGTGCACACTAAGATGCCAAGTAAGTAGAAGTGCAGACCACAGGATGTGCAAATACTGACTTTATTTATTTATTATCACACATAGGGTTTGTCCCATTACACATACTTAAAGACTTGGAGTGTGTCCCATTTCTTTGGTAAAGATGGTCAACCCCTATCACCTGTGACTCTGACCTGAAGGGGCACCAAATAGCGAAGGGCACATCAAATGTTGTGGTAGGGCAAAGGGCTTTGCCTCTCTTCCCTTAAAAGTACATATGAAGGTCCCAAGGCGGTAGAAGAGAAGAGTACAGGACTGCCAGTCTGCAGTTAACTATGATGTATACTGTAAATAGAGGTTAAGATAAGTTAGCAGTTAACTATTGTATGTTGTTGTATATATAGAGATTAAGTTAAGTTAAGAGTTACATAGTATATGTTGTATAAATAGAGGTTAAGATTTAAGGTGATGTTTTGATTTGAACAGT
This sequence comes from Sardina pilchardus, assembly GCF_963854185.1. Taxonomy (NCBI): domain Eukaryota; kingdom Metazoa; phylum Chordata; class Actinopteri; order Clupeiformes; family Clupeidae; genus Sardina; species Sardina pilchardus. The sequence continues at coordinate 20,355,323 of NC_085012.1, forward strand.
GACGGCGTGACGACATGACTCAGTTTTCTGTTTTAGTCAGTAATTTGACACCTATCACTGAACACCGTCCTATGCATAAACTCCCAAGCTATTTATTGCACACTTTCTATATCCATCCATAGGCTTGTGGTCTATAGTAAGCTTGTGACCTGCTTTCACATCCTGATGCACCCTTTGTAAATAACTGTGTCGTAGCAGCCCCTGTGAATGGCAGTGTGTGTAAGATGATGTTGCATGACTCTCCCTGCTGCTCTTCAGCCCTCCCTCTCTCCTGTCCTGGGTGACTACTGCTCGCTAGCTGGGCTTGTGTGACGCTTACGAATTCCTCTCATGCACTGTACCAAGCTCTATTTAACACTTCAGCTTGACTGGCTACTCAATGCACTACCAACAACAGACCACCAGCACCCTTTGATGCTGTGAATTATATTGATGAAGGAATACCTGATGACAGTTTTGACATAGATCACTGCACGTGTTTTCCAACTCTTATTACGCTTGATTTCTCAAATAGCCATTGTTCATTCCTCTTTTTCACTGCACTTGTTTACTCAGAAATTCATACACATACCATCACTTTTTCTGATCACTCACCTCCTCTTCACTCCTTAATTCTCACTCTGTCTCCCCTGGCTGAGATGTGTATGTGTGTGTGTGTGTGTGTGTGTGTGTGTGTGTGTGTGTGTGCGTGTGTGAATGTGTGTGTGTGTGTGCGTATGTGTGTGTGTGTGTGTGTGTGTGTGTGTCTGTGAGAAAATGGCTGTCGAATAGATGGTCTCAAATGGCTGCCGAACACTAACACTAACATTCCAAGAGGGCAAAAATAAGGATGGTGTATACATGAACACTTGTTGAATGAATGAAAACATGTACTAGCAGTTAACACACTCTATTGTCCTTCAGCACCAGGTTTCAGATGTGTCTGATGTGATCAGTAAAATGAAGAAATGTATAGCTGTGAGGATTCACACATCATCCCCTTCAGAATAGACACACACACACACACACACACACACACACACACACATACACACAGACACATAGACACATACAGAAATATACAGTCCACCAACCTGAATAAGTTAAATCTGAGGAGTACATACTTCCACCTGGTAGAGCACCACCACCCCATACACCTGCCCAGCCCCTGTCACCCCCAGCACCCCACCCCCCGGGCCGTGCTCCTGTGTGCACTGTATTAACTCAGGGTGGGTGGGTCGCTGTCTCCTCAGGTGTCGGCGTCTCTCAGCAAGACCGACTCCAAAGACAAAGTGAGTTCATCCCATTACTTTCCACACCTGCATCACCCTCATCCTCCTCATCTTCCTCATCGTTCTCATCCTCCTCAACCTCTTTCTGCATATTCAGTATCTCCTTCAGCTCTACGGCCTCTCTCCCTCTTTCTCTCAGTCTCGCTCTCCCTATCCCTCTCCACCTCCCTCTCCCTCTTTCTCTATCACTCTCTCTCTCCCTAACCCTCTCCACCTCTCACTCCCTCTTTCTCTATCACTCTCTCTCTTTCCATATCACTCTCTCTCTTTCCCTAAACCTCTCCACCTCTCACTCTATCGCTCACTCTCTTTCTCTGGTTCTGTCGCTCCTCCTCTCTCTTTCAGTTTTTTGCGCTTTTCCATTCCCTCTCTCTTTCTTTTACCCTTCCTCTATCTAGTCCATTGTTATTATTGTTGAGTTTTGAGTTCTCTTAACTTCACCTTTACTTCCTGATTTCCTGTTTCCCTCAGAGCATATTTTCCTTATTGCTTCTACTTTACTATCTGTCCATGGTTTAAGATTCTTCAATGCACATCCTCCGCATATACACAGTGAGAGAGAGGAAGAGAGAGAGACAGAGACATACACACACACACACACACACGCACACACACACACACACATAGACACATACGGACACAGACATGTACTCACACACACACACACACACACACACACACACACGCAAAAAGACCCATGGACGAATAGACAGTGTGCAGATAGACTTGAGAACTCCTGACTGCATCCTCCTGTGTTCTGACGCATGACGCCAGTGCAGCTGTCTCTAGCATGATGAGCAACTTCCTGCCGTTTGTTTGACCCGCGCTGACGCCAACGGAAATGTCGTATAAATGACCTCACATATTTCTCCCCCTGGCCAATCACGTTTGTTTGCTGTCCTTACTGAAAGGCATGGCGACCGACTTTGGAATGGAAACTTGCTCCGCAAAGACAGAAGAGTAGCCTGCGTAGCTTACAGCGCTAATCTCCAAGCCTTTTAGATGTAGACGCTAGCCTCGTTATCAACTGACATTAGAGCAGCCTAGACCCAGTTCTGGTTCTGGTTATGACTCAAGCCCAGAACCGGTCCTGCGTCAGCTGTGGTCTGAGCAGATTGATAAAAACAGAACAGCCATCAGTAAAGCATATTGTGGAGTAGAAATGTTTTATCTTGGTCCTGATATTGAAATTGAATGACAACTGGAAAAAAAAGACTGGATCTCAGTAAACTTAATGGTATTTTCTGGCTTGTTTGTCATTTGTTAAGTGTGAAGTTTTCTTCACCCATCTTGAATGAGACTCAGCAGTAGGTGAGATGCTGGGATCCTGCAATGCAGCCCATGGCCACAAGAGGGATTTGTTCTTACTGAGCTCTCAGTTTGGATGTCTGCCAACTGACAGCTCCTGCTCACAGTCACTCAATTACTTTCCTGACCACAAAATAACCACATCATGACTGATGGCTGTCTCCTAGCTTCTCAACCTTTAGGCTAACACTGCTTTATGTCTATGCGTGTGTTTGTGTGAGTGTGTGTGGGTGTGTACATGTGTGTGTGTTGATAGCTTCTTGGTTAACCTCACTTTAACCCTGTAAACATGTGATTACTGATGACTAATGGATGTGTCTGTTTAATAGATGGTAAGCTGTGTGTTTTTTTAGGGTTAAGTAGTAACAATAAACTTTACATTGTTCTTAGAGTAGAAGCACCTTGAGGGTAATGGTATGAATTTGTCCATATTGATTTTAAATAAGTTTACAAATGTACATTTGGAGTATTGACCGTATGAACAGAGATGCCAGAAAACATTAGTTATTAATATGCATAATGCTTAAATTTAGGGGTAAACATTTGATAATTATGGACAAAATCTGGCAACAACATTTGCCACTCCTTGCTTATAGTACTTTAGTAGTGCTCATTTGTTAAACCTAGAGGGTTAACCCGAATCTGTGTTTCCTTTTTAGCCTGATAGAGTTGGTGGTTGGGGTTTCTAAGGCAAAACCCAACTAATAAGTCATTGTACTAATAGTGTTGTGTTCTGTTACATGTCGGTTGAATGGCTTGAGTGTGCACTTGTCTGATTGGCTTAGGGAAGTAAAGCCTGTAGATGCTTCTGCTCTCTGTCTCACCTCTATCACAACCCCCCCATCCCTCCCTTAACCTGGTGACCCTTGACCCCACCCCCCACCCCACCCCTTCTTCCTGCTGCCCCTTCTCCCCCCGTTGCCATGGTGCTGTGTTGTAGGTTCAGATAGTCTCCAAAAAGGTGGACTACAGCCACGTGACCTCACGCTTGGGTTCCAAGGACAATATCAAGCATGTTCCTGGGGGAGGGAACGTAAGTACTGAGCCACAACTACCCAGAATGCATGCTGTCCATTGAGCCATCGCCATGGAGACCACCTGGATTCTAAGCTTCCGCGTCGCATCATTTTTAAGCCTCCCATCCATTCTCGTTTGCAGAGGAAATGTGGTTTAGACGCACGGCACGGTCCACCCTCTGTCAGTTCAAATGACTACAGCGGGGATATGCTGGCCAATGAATGAAAGAGTTGTCATGGTTTCTCTCAGTTGCGAGTTACGGGAGCATTGCGTTAACTGGAAGGGAGGCGCACAGTGGATGAAAATGCTTCAAATGATTCTTGGTTTGATTCTTCACATTGTTTAATTAGAGAGTGAACATCTCTAACAAGAGTTCCACAAATCCTTCCAACTGTCTCTGTCTTTGGCCACTCCTGTTGATCTGTCTTATTACACTTTGCTCAACCAGTGCTAAGAACAAAGTGCCCACTCTCATTCTACCTGAACTCTGTGTAATGAATGTGGGATTTTCCCAGTTTTCAACAGGATGCATGAACTATACATTTGTGTGTGTGTGTGTGTGTGTGTGTGTGTGTGTGTGTGTGTGTACGTGCGTGTGTGCGTGCGTGCGTGTTTGAGTGTACTAGTTTCACCATTCTGTAGGATTCATGAAGGCCACCTCTGCATGTCCATGGCTGTTCTGCCATGTGCAGGACGGTGTTCAGCATTATAAGTGTTTGCATATATTTGCAGGTCCAGATCCTCAGTAAGAAGATGGATATTAGTAAGGTGACCTCAAAATGTGGTTCCAAGGACAACATTAAGCACAAACCAGGTGAGAAGCTGTGTGTCTTTCATATGTGAGTGAGTGAGTGTGTATGTGTGTGTGTGTGTGTGTGTGTGTGTGTGTGTGTGTGTGTGTGTGTGTGTGTGTGTGTGTGCGTGCACGTCCACACGAACATGTGTGTGTGTGTGTGTGCGTGTGTTGTGGTGTGTTTTCTTCTCTATCAATTTATGTGAGATTGGTTTTGTTGATTTGTTTGTTCTGAATAGTGTGTGTTCCTATCGCTAGTTGTGTGTACAGTAGCTTTGATCCCATTGCGAGCAGGAAGTGACCACCCTTGTCTTTTAGGCGGCGGAGATGTGAAGATTGAGTCTCACAAGGTGGCCGTCAAGGGCCAGCCAAAAGTGGGTTCCATGGAGAACGTCAAGTATGAACCCGGTGGTGGTAACATTAAGGTGAGATGACAGCAACAGAAGGCGCGGCGGGGGGGGCTAAATAAGGAGGTTGTTGGTCGGAGTAGAGACACATCATTAGCATTTGCAGAATCTAGGCTACCAATAAGAAAACCTTGTTGATAACTGCTCTCAGATCAGCATTTTTCTAAAGCATTTGACAACATTAAACGGGTAGGCCATTTGAAATGAATTAAAAATATTTAATTATCCATTCTAAGATAGAGAGAGAAGGGTATAAATGGAATTAGGGGTAGATAGTGGGAGTAACCCTGGGCAGCCCTTGGCCTAACAGGCAATTCTTATGTTTGATATGTAGGCCCACTGCACCTACCTTATCATGTTAACAATCCATTAAAGGGATAGTTCGGGTTTTAAGACATGAAGTTATATGGGTTCCCCGTCAGCAACGTTGTGCATCAGCACTGACTTACCCCGCAACAGCGTCCTGTGAGCCGAGATCCAGCCGGTTTTTGATGGTGAAGAAAGTAGTCCGGCAAGTTTCTGGGGTCGCGAAAGTAAAGTGTTTTTCTTCTCAAAACCATATGCGTTCAAAAGAGTGATATATTTGCACCACAAAAACATTGTCCAGGAAAAATTCAAACCTCGTTATCACTTACTTATTTTTCGCGATTCCTATCACTGCGCGCTACTGACAGCTGGACAACGTTTTTGTGGTGCAAATATATCACTCTGTTGAACGCATATGGTTTTGAGAAGAAAAACACTTTACTTTTGTGACCCCAGAAACCTGCTGAAGAAAATAGTCCGGCATCAAAAACGATCAAAAACCGGCTGGATCTCGGCTCACAGGACGCTGTCGGGGGGTAAGTCAGTGCTGATGCACAACGTTGCTGACAGGGAACCCATATAACTTCGTGTCTTAAAACCCGAACTATCCCTTTAACAAGTGCTGTTTTGGCCTGTATTGGCTATTTTGCACTGTTCCACACAACTCACAAATATAAGAAACTGAGAGTAAGTTGTACTTTGAGTACTTTATTAGCCACATACATACTTTTTTTTACTTTCTCAAGAAGGATTTTTTTTGCTTGTTTGTTTCCATTTTTAAGGGAGTAATTGTACTTTCACTTGAGTATAAATTTGTAGTACCCTACCCACCACTGATCTCTCGGTCAGGGATTGTGGTGGAGGTTCAAGTGTATATTTATTCAGTGACAAACCTGAATGAGTTAATGCAGAGGAAGCGGTTAACTTCCTAATAGCCCTTTGGCTTCATTGACCCAGTATAAACAAAGCCAAGGGGTACTATGGCCTACCCAGGGTTTGCAACTAAACCGTGTACTTAAAATGCCCCCCAGTTCACCTGACACCTACCCTGGAAATCCAGAGTGCTCGCGAGAGCACAATTTGAATTGTGTCCGCAAGATACTTTGGCCACGAGCAATGATGCACATTACTGTTTGTGGTAACCAAAAAAGGTGTGGTTGAGCTAAACTGATGACGACAGCGCTACACCTTTTGTTTTGGGGCGTAGTGTCATCCAATTGTGTCGAAGTCCAGAATCAGTCAGAGTGAACATTGGTCGTAGTGTTATCCAATTCTGTGCAGTGAGATTTTCAAATGCATGCTTGGTGCGGCCCCTCGAGTTGGGCCATTTTCATTATTCGTGGCCTCAATCGGAAAGATTCCAGGGTCTGGTTTACTACCAGGCTACCTCCCACCCCACCACTGTTAGAATAATAAAGCCTCTAAAATATTCAGTGCAGTCATGGTTAGTCTGTTTATTTGTTGTTCCCTTAGGGAAATTCCTTTTCACATTTTCCATCATTGCATCGTACATGGTCACAGGCATATTGATGGCACATACATGGTCGAAGACATAGGAGATGGCACATACAGACATACATTTTTCATACATACATTGACAGAGATATTTACATATATTATTGTAGGTTCCTTTGGGGAGCTTTTGTGTGGCACATTTGAATCTTTTGCACTACCTGTGACCACCATAAGAGGGCACTCCAATGACAGCAGTTCCAGAGATGGCTCTGATCAGTTCACCAGTATTCATTTAAAGCTGATTTATGCTTCTGCATTGAAACGACGGCATACCCTGGCAGATCCCTCTGTGCCAACTGCGTCAAGCAGCCTACTGATGGGAGTAGCAGTATGAGACAAAATGATTGATGTAAATTATATCATGTATAACATTTCAAGCTTTTTTTTTCATTAAAGATGTGAAATTATTTTGTTTTTCTTTCCTTAGTCGCATGGTTTGTTTCCTTCATAACTCTCAACATGTTCAAAGCATTCTGTCCCTTTGATGTGTCTTTTTTGATGTCCCACGGCGACCTTGTTTGTCTCTTTGAAAAAGTGTGAAAAATGACCGTGCCTGTCAGCTGGCAGGTGCAACCAAATGTTATGGTGATTTGGAGAATCAACAGTACTGTGGTCTCCCGTTTTAGTTGAGACCAATGTTTGGAACAAGTGTGTTTAGTCGTTGGCAATGTGTTATGGAATTCTAAATCTCTATGGGGGTTCCGGGCCAATCGTCTCTGCTTCAGCTGTAAAGCAGCCTAGAGTGGATGGGCTGCCCGTTATGATGTCACCTGACCCCTCAGCCTATGAGAGCTCATCTGTCCCAAGACCACTGTCTCCATGGCTGCTTCATGAGAATGTGCAAACACACCCATCTTATGGAGGCCTACACACAGGGAGGCAAACCACCTATCTGTGTATCTACCAACTCAGACTTAGCTGTACATTTGGCCTTTTGTAAGCAAACCGTCCATTTTAGACAGCTTTGGTCTTTGACATAGAGGCTTCTCAAGCTAAAATACTGGAGAGAGGCCTCACAATAAAGACCTCTCTGAAATTTGGCAAGACCCATGTAGGTCAACTGTTATATACTGTACTTGCATAACAGTTTAAAGACTATATAATGAATTATAGATTATTTATGACAAAGAATTCTCTGTCACGGATGCAGTTTACTGTGTATATTAAAGATTATTAGCAGTGGGCTGCATTTGTCCCAGTTAGAGAACCCACCCCCGTGGGGTCTACAGGCTTCTAAACACAAACAAACATCATTAACTGCCACTCCCTTGGTGTACCTCAGCAGTTTGTGATCCATAAGGCTGGGATTATACTTGCCGTTAGACCAAGCGTAAGCGTATGCGCCCGTGTGCGACCTGCTGTGCCCTGTGTACAGACTCGCTGCAGCATTACGCACCTTACTGGAGGTCTTCACCAGGGGGAGACTAGTAGCCTAATATCAGATGTGGATGTGGCCATGTGCCATTGTTTACTCTCATGATTGCCCCCAGCTTTGATGTCGATAATGCACCTTGCAGTCACTTTGTTTTGGCAATGATCGCCCCCTACTTTCTTGTCAGTATTGCATCTCGCGGACGCGTCGTGTTCGCTTGCGACGACGTGCACGACCGACGCACCAAACGACCGCAAAATACGCGAGGCAGCCATGATGCGTACACAAACGCGTTGTCTACAGCAAGTCTAAACGTGCCTTTAGAGTGCTCAGCTGCTTACGCTTGTGAATGGTGGACAAATTGGGAGTACTTTACTTGAACCTTTCATCTTTAGATGAACATATCCGTACCAGAAGATGCCAGTACAATAACTTGCGTGTGATATTGTTCAAGTACAGTGCTACCAAAACCTGGTCTTCATCAGCATTTATTTGCTTCTTTATCCCATTTTTCTTTGCATTTATTTATTTTATTTTATTTTGATGGTGGAAACTATTCACCAACTCAGCAGCAACTTTATCTAGTGAATGTAAATGTGTAATTTCTGTGCAAAACTTTTTCTTAATTTGTTTTTTTGTTTTACTATTTTGTACCCCGGTGCATTATATGAAAACACTCAAATTTATGTCAGACAGTTTAGCAAAAGCTTTATTGTGATATTTGTATCATGTTTTAGCTGGTAGGGTATAGATATATGGATAGATGGGTCAAGAATCAAATGACCCTTAATACATTTTAATTGTTTTTGCTCTGCTTCAAAAAGTTCATTCACAGTTAATGTAAAATTTCATTGGAAATTTTACAAAAAAAGCCTGCATAAAGTAGGCTTACGCATAATGAAATGAACATTTTTATAGAAAGGGCCTCAATGCTGTTATTTATTTATTTATTTATTTATGTTCACTGGCTCTGCATCTGTGGTGGAACATATTTCCAATCACATCCATCCACATCCATCCACAGTTATCTTTTTTCACACACACACACACACACACACACACACACACACACACACACACAGGTCTCACTTCATGCCATCTCCATCCCACTGTTTTGACTGGCTGGCTGCTGTGTGTTTCTAGGCTGAGGGGGCGCAGGAGGCAGTCGAGGGCTCAGGGGCTCCATCTAGTGGCGGCCAGGCTGAGGTGCCGGTGGCCAGCCCCGTGCCGGCCCAAGCACAGGCCCAGGAGAATGGGCTGATGAAGGAAGGGCCACCCTGCGGGAGCGAGGGGCTCCGGGACCCCCAGCAGGGCCTGGACTCACTCATCCCTGAAACAAGTAAGTGTGTGTGTGTGTGTGTGTGTGTGTGTGTGTGTGTCCGGGCCAGTGCACCAGGACCTTCGACCCATGAGTTTAGACATGACAGAAGTCCTGACCCCCATTTCCTCCTCATCATAACCAGGGTTGGGCTTCATGAAGATGTACCCTTTGAATCACAAGCACATGTACACCCTTGAAGGTCATATACCAAGGGAGTATATGTGCTAATATCAAGTCAATAGCTAGTCTGTGGATTTAGCAACATGAAGGGGTGTCTTAGTCACAGAAGAGTTTTGAACTCAGTTTATCATGAATCAGGGTAACCAAATATATTGATATTGAGACATTAGGTTGGATAAGATTTCTGTTCCAAGATCTTTTCTAATCCATCCCTATAGTTAGTACAGACTATAAACTCCTGAGAGGTTCATTGTGTCAGTTCACCATATTTTACTGGTCTAGAGTTGATTAGTTAGTTTTAAAGAAGCATGTGTGAAGCTGTGTGGTTAAATCTACTATCGTGAAGGTAAGTATAAATAGGTTATAGTGGAAATGTTTTTCACTGAAATAGATAACTCCTGGCTGGCTCACCAAGATTTGTGTAGCACCTCTACTAAATGATTTCATTTAACTTATGAGAGGATGCTAACATTAGGCCATACTAGGTTCGGTAAAGGAGGAAGTAAAGCTCATAGTTGCTGCTAAAAAAGCAAACACAATATTTAGTGTGTTTAGTTGTCAATTGAGTCAGCTGTTTTTTTCTATTCTATGCGAGTAGTACTTATTGTTGAACTAACAATATCTTAGTGGAACCGTACCTTTATTGTACCTTGTTTGTTGTACTGTAAGTAGCTTTGGATAAATGACTAAATGTAAATATAAAAACTCTAATGTCTGTCTATGTAGTATTTCACTAGGTGATTGCTGTAAACATCAACAGTGTTCTTCCCTATTAGTGATGTTTTTGTGTTATACTGTATGTTTGCTGATAAGTATGCATTTAGATGTTTGCTCTGATTGATTTTTTTTATTTCCCTGACCCTCGAATCGTTTGTTACCTCTTCTTATTTTACAGGCATTTAATTCTGCTTTTTGCTATCCCTCTACCCCTTTCATTTCAATTCCCCCTCCATGCCAACCTCCCCTCCTTCTCTTTTTGTCTATCCTCCCCCTCCCCTCTTTCTCTCTCTCTTTTCTCTCTATCTGTCTATTTTTCACACCTTCCGATGCAGATTGAGTCTTTCAAGCTCAACTTCCGTGAGAACGCGCGCTCTCGCACGGACCACGGCGCCGACATCATATCCTGGCCAGCCCTGGGTGACAGCCCCGCCCACCGACCCCCCCTCCACCACCCAACCCCCCGCAGCATCTCGCTCCACGACTATCTGGCGTCCGCCGGGCCCCCCCGGTCCCGCTCCTTTGGCCCCCTCCCCCTCACCCCCCCTCTGGAGGGGCATTGGGACAACGGGGGCGACCTCGCTGAACACCACAGGACGTGACACCCCCCCCACCTACCCAATATTCATCCCAACCCACCACCACCCTCATCTCATCCCAACCTGATCCCTCTTAGCGGTCTGCTCTCCCCTGATGTTGTCTGTGTGTCCTCTTACCTCGTGTTCCTTCCTGGCTCACCCTTATTGGCTGAGCTGGTATTTGGCTGTATATATGCTGAGCTTCGGGCCGGGCAAGGGTTTTATGATGAAGGGGGGCGACGGGTGGGTTTCGAGGCTTCCTGGAGTTTCACTACTATGCTCGCCTGTATCTCTCCGATTCTAAACTAAACGACTTTGTGTTTGGGGCTCTTTGTGGCGGGAGGGTTTAGCAGCGGGACCTCTTGGTTCCGGGGACGGCTTGTTTGTTTGTTTGTTTGTTTGTTTGTTTGTTATTATTCCCTGCTGGGTGACATTCGCAGAGTCCTGTGTTCTCCCTCCGCTGCCTCTTTCCCTGCATCAGCGCTCACAGTGAACTCAACCATCTTCATCCTCCTCCTCCTCCTCTGACTCCCTCTGTCATCTCTGCTCCATCTCGCTCATATTTACTCACAGCGCAGAACACCTCAGTCTTATTTACAGTTTAGCATCTGGTAAACACAGTATATCCCTCTGGCTGTAGTGATTTTAAACAAGACAAAGAAAATAAAAAAAACAGTGAATTGTGAATCCTGTATCATGTTCAACACTGACTCGTCTAACACTATATATTATTCACACCACATGGCGTATAGAGTTGCTGGTTTGGCTGTAGGCCATTAAGCGTCCTTACATTGTGAGTATCCGGGCTGATGGACGTATCCCCTCTCATTTCACATTTTTCGGCTCCCTTGTGTGGCAACCTTGTGTCCTGGCTGTTCAGTATGAGAGCATTCACATTCACAATATATAGTCTCTTTTAGCGGTTAGGCTCTTTAAAGCTCGTTAAAAAAACTCTGTGTTTCGTGGTGGTGTGTTTGAGTGATAATTGTAACACTGAGCTTTGTCGTTACGTTAGTTTCTGTTCTTTGGACTTGTTTCTTCTGAGGATTTTTCTGGCTTTTTGGGTTTTCCTTCACTAATCTTCGGCTTTAGTTCTGTATATTTTCCCTGTCTCTCTGTCTCTCTATCTCTATTTTTCTCTCAGCTCTTGGTTTTCCTCATTCTCTTGAAGCAATACGACGTTTGCCTACAAGGATACACAAATCCTCGCAGCTACACGCACACATTTTCAGACTGCAGTAGATCCTGATCTGGTTTAGATCTGGGCCATAGCCGGCCAGATGGGCACTGCTCTTTTCTGAGGCCCAAGACTGAGGTAGTATGTTGACAAGGGAAGGATACAGGCTCAAGTCGCTAATCAGTAAGACGGTTGTAAGGTCATGAGCTGACCTTCCGGTTTTAACGGTTAACTGAAAAAAATTAGCTGGCTTAACAGTTAATTTGAACGGTTGATACAGTTGGTGTAGATCGACTCGTTTTCTGCTCTGACATGTTTGAATAGTAAGGCACGTGGAAGTCGTAGTTAGGGGGTGAGGATGTGTCTGCGTCTGGTGAAGGAAGTTGGAGAGCTAGTGTTCAGTATGTGCCTCCTTCTCTCTCTCTTTCTCTTCTTACCTGAAATCCCACAAGGAACGCTGACCCACAACAATAACACACAGGGTCCTGTCAAGGGAGAGATATGTAGACTAACAGAATGTTATCCTTTGAAAATAAAAACACACTTAATCAACCAATAGATTTTGTGCTTCAGGAGAATCCTTCTGAACAGTGTACTTGTGACTAGCCGTGCTTGCTATCCTGTGGCTGGTGTCCTCTTTCTGAGGCGTGTTGTGTTAGTTTGGCACAGTTCATGGAGAAGTGCCAGAAAAGGGCATGTTGGTGTTTCATCAGGACTTGATGAGTGGACTTGTAGATGAAGCTTACTCCTCAAATAGTACTTTTTTTTTCGTACAGTTGCCTCTGAATAGCTTTTGTTGTGCGTTGACAATTATTGTGCTGTTATTTCCCCCTAAAAGCCTACACGTACGCGCTTATAAACAGTATTTACATGATGACTTGCGTTTCTGTGGATTAGACTCCAGGTTCTTCTGAATGTTGATAAGCGCTCGATTTTTGAGAGGAGGCTGGTGCGGACAGTGTGTTGAAGATGGACTCAAGTTTGCAGGATTGTGCGCCTTTTCATTTTCTCTCTCATAGACAGGCATAGGACAAGACCCACACGTAGAATGGAGTTGCAAAGATTTTGCATAAACATTTATCTTTGTTATTTTTAAGTAATTTAGAGGAATATCAAGAAGTAACCACACACAAGAACAAAAAGAGATGTACTTTAGAAGGAATGTCATGAACTTATACATGCACTGCTTGATTTCCTAACAAAAAAAACCCTACAGATATGCTGAGCTATTTTAAATACTCTATTTTAAGCACCTTATGGCTTAGCGATGTCACAGAGAGTCGTGAGTGAAGGTATCCTTTGAGAACTGCTTCTAGTCTGTGGAGGTGTTTCAGTGCCCCAGACTTGTGATTTTAATGATGGCTAGTGTAAGGATAATCTGTAGAATTGGCCTTGGACAGCTTTGAACTATTTATTCTATTTGTAAGGGTGCCCTGAAGAACTTTCCTTTGATCGCTGTAGCCAAGACATAGCAATACTAATACATTAATTAATGATGTATGAACAATGATTTATCATTGTGCTGAACAAATATCCCAAGTTGATTTATTATTTTCATTATGTATTTTCCTCTAAAAATTATTATCATGGCTGTGTGCCTGAATGAGTTTATCGGAAGTGAAACCGGCCCAGATGTTAGCAGCTTCCGTAGTTGATATGACCCATGTGATGCCCAGGGTCGGACCAGATTCCGGTGTGGTGGGGGAGGGGCTCCAGTGTCTGAGGACTGCAGAGTACCGTCTATTAGACAGGGGGTCCCCTTGGTGATCCACTCTCTGCCGGTTCCCAGTGACCTAGCTGGTGATCACGGCCGTGTTTTACAGGTGGCTACAGTTACTCACTCTTGTGTTTATCCTTCAGGTTCTGGCATCCGCGATAGTTACCACTCACACACTAACCTCACCATTGCTGATGCTTTAGGCTTGCAATTCTCCCTCCGTAATCACTTCAATTTGTATATATATATTTTACAGTTTATAAACCCTTTCTCATGATCAGATGCACACGCCATGCAACGCATCATGTAATGTTAGACTATAAACAAAAGCAGTTATATGTTATCAGTGAAAGCACATTGACGGTTGAAGAGAAGCTACATTTCTTTTTGCAACTTTATGTACCCTTCTGATTTTTAGGGAGATTTTTGCATTGCTACAGCTAATGTGATTAATTAAAAAGGGCTAAATAAACGAATGTTTTTAAAGCAGAATTTTTAAAAGGCACCAGACTGAAGGTTATTCTGATCTTAAGTGTGTTACTTGCGTTTTGGTTTGATAGTTGAGGGACAGGAGATGGGTGGAGGAGTAGTTCTCCAGAGTGGTTCCCCATCCAGTTTATTTGAAGAGCGCTTCAGTAAATTTCATTTTTGAAGGAAAAACTTCATGTCTACCCTGTCCACTGGCGCTACAACATTAGTCTTAAAAGAACAATAAAGCCCTGAAAAAGCACAAGCTCGGAGCCGCAGCCTTTCCTGGCATCTGTGGATGTGATGGCATCCTCTTAGATTAAATCATACATTGAAGAGAAGTACAGGAATAGGACTGGTTAGCACTGACTGATGTGTGCTCTGGATACCCTGGGCATCCTGTGGAACAGGAAGTGATAGGAGAGGTCAGGGATGATGCTACCATTCGCCACAAGGTGCTCATCTGAAGCTGGCAAGAATGTCCTGTCTTTTGATGGACTGGATACACTCCCTCTGCTACCACTCCCTCTGTAAGACTAACAGTAGCTGTCTGTCATGAGTCTTGTTCAAGAGCTCCAGATTACTGCCGGTCGGAGCCACCCCTAGTCCAGCTTCACGCCCAGTGTGCAAGCATACTAATAGAACACATCTATAGAGCATGCGAAAAACCAGTGGGATACTGTTAGATAGACTTGTCATTTGCAGACATTGCCATTTGCAAACCTTTTTGTCTGTTTTTTTTTGTTTTTTGTTTTGTTTTGTTTTGATTTTGTTTTTTTGTTTTTTCATTAATTCTTTGATTTTTTTTTTCTTTGGTTTGAAAGAAGTGTTTATTGTGGTTAATTGTTAACTAGTGATGTGATTATTAAACAATAAATAAACATTAAAAATGTTTAAAAGCAGTGACTGTCTCATTTGTATTCATCATCATCATTGGTAAATATCACAGTAAAGTTAGCACGAGGCTACCCAGCTAGCCAACACTGAATAACTATTATACGGGTATTTTGTTATGAGAGGTTGATACCTTGAATATGAAGGAAAACAGGAAATGTGCAAGTGACATTTCAAATCAAGTTAAAATGCCTTTCAAAAACACAGGCCAGGGGAATGGCTGATACATTGACTATAATGTGAAGTTGTCTTTTCGGTTCACATACACAAAACCACCAAGACAACTACATATGTGCTCAGTTCAAGCTGTAGCCAATGATAATGGCTACCAGCTATACGAGGCAAGTTATGTTTGTTAGTATACTTTAATAACATAGCATAATTCCTGTGCAATTATGAAAATTATGGTGAAAGATGTAATATATCATCCTGCTTAATTATTTGTGGCCTAAATTTAAAAATAATAATAATAATATATATATTCATATTCATGGCTATATATATACTGTATATATATATAGCCATGAATATAAATGCATGCTTCGTAAAGAGATGCAGCTAAGACATGGACAATTGCATACATCTAAAACACAACTGGTTAGTAAATATGTTTTGCCATTGCAATGACAATGCAGAGCTATTCATGAACATTACACTTTACAGAATCTGCACACACCCTTAAGCCTACCAGTGAGAGTTCAGTCACTGTGAAACATCCATACTTGCAATAGTGAAAGGGGCATGTGAAAACAGTCCAGCTGGCACTGACAAAAGCGTTGCTACTCTGACAAACACCACAGAACTGTAAAGCGATGCAAAGTGCAGGCATCTGGTGCAAGTAGAGAGTCCAAATTTTGTCTATAAGAATTCTATGTTGACATCTGTGGTTATCCATTTCAGACCACTGCCAAATCATACAGCAGACTTTCAACATGTTTATTAATCACTCAAATAAAATAATCAATCATTTAGATTATTTACATAAAAATGGCAATACATTTCTGGAATGTGGGCTTAGGGAAACCGATTTCATGTTCACTAGTGGTAGTTACACACCTGAGCTAACATATCTAAAGGGAAAGAAAAGAAAATCTTCAATCATTCTGTCCTAATGCAAAGAGACCACAATGAATCTTAGAGGAAAGTTTTTTTTCTGATTCCCACAGACCAACGCTTAAACATGACAAACATAGTACAGAAGGTAAAAGGGTAAAAGAGCCAATATTCACGGCAGGCAAGGGGAGGACGATGGGCGTCTCCACCACAATGTAAAAGATTTTGCCAGAACAATTATCCTTCATTTTGCATTAAAAGATGTTTGGCAAATTTTAAAAGTGCAAAATCACTTATATAAACATGTGATTAGTGTAACTTCAAACTTTCTCTTATAAAAGCTCTACAGTACATTCTCAGAGACTGTTTTAGCTTCCATATTTTACCAATAATGGCACAAGACGTTGCCAGGGCAGGAGAAGCTCAGACTGCCCAGGACGCAAGCCTTTTCATATCTGCATCGTCCTCCACACGCTTCCTCGAGGCTGCAAAGACAGAGAGAATAACGTCACCATGACAGCCATGACCAGTGGATGAAATCATTGCAAAACCATCGCTCCTGGTGGCTGTGTGACTTACGAGTGCGGTGGCTGGACTGTGGCACACTTGGCAACCTGACCGTGGGCGCACTGGGTAACTTCGCCATTCTCTTGGAGCTCTCCTCCATTTCTAGCTCTTCCAGCTCCGCCAACAGCTCATCCTAGTTAGATACACACAAACAAAAAAAACAACAACAAAAACAAGTTTACTGTATCTACTGTACATAATATAGAGAAGGAAAAGTTTATTTTTAGGTTAATGGGCAAACAGCTCTCAGTTCACTACATGTAGTCTCAGGTTCATGCACAGTGAACATATGTAGTCAGAAAACAAATGTAGAATATTTTTTGCATTTTAACACATTTTTAGAAAAAGTTCAAGTTCTCAAAAAAGATAACCGAAGGCCTACTAATGTGATACCTCATCAAAGTCCTCTCCATAGGGCCGTGAGATGGCATCACTGATCTCCCTGGCAACATCCTGTTGTTCTTGAATGTCATCCATCAGTGTGTCAATCTTATCCATGTCTCTTTAATGGGGAAGAACCAGAGTGGGTGGATTAGTCGATCATTTCCTCAGCTCGAGGTAACAAGCTGCCTGCTTAAATGCCAGTTCTTCAATTTTCAGCTTGACCGCTTCCATCTGGCTTAAATTTGTCTGCTCTTTTTAATACCAGAGTAAGACTGTAGTCTATGTACATTTATTTACAGTGTTCTGTTTGTATTAAAAATGATCCAACGCCATTGATTGTTGCATTCTGATGGGACAAGAGGCTTGGGAAAATATGTCACCTTAGGGGAAAAAAATCATCTATAGTTATTAAGGTGTCCGATTAACTCACACTTTCTGATGAACTTTTTTCATGGCCGTGGCTGCATAGCCCAGGTTCTTCAGCACCTCTGTGTTCATGCTGGTGTTCTCCAGGGCCTCCCTCTGGAACTCAATGGTGGAGAGAGTGCCGTCGATCTGAGTGAGCTGCTGCTCATAGCGCTTCTTCCTCTTCAGTGCCTGCAAAGCGGCTGGACAGAGAATTGGCAGCAAGCGATATGCATCAGTTAGTGCACTTGTTAACGTCACTGGCTTTTATAGACACACGCACTTCGCACACAATACAAGACTTATGTAATTTGCAGACCTCAGCAGCTTTTGATAGCAATAGGCCTATGAAATAGTGTTACAGCAGTGCATGATTCACATTATAACATGCAATAGGCCTTAACACCTAAACACCTTAACACCTGAGTAGGCCTAGGTAAAATTAATTATCCATGCTCATCATATCAGGAACTTTGCACATTTAACAGTCTGTCATTGCATTAGCGCTTGACACCCAAACTATTTACATAACAAAACTGCTCACAGACACGCTGGGCTGAGCATTTCATTTTGTGGACTAAAGCTTGCCTATTCTTACTGAACCAGATAGACAGGAAATTGCAGTGGCTCAAAAACAGACCATATTGGGAGTGAGCGTTAACATACCACATCAAGCACCATGCATTCAGCCATAACTAGTTACAATCTGTCACACTATCATATCCTTAAAAATATAGGTTTTGGGGATAGAAACAATTAGGCCTACAGAGCACTGGCCTATAGACCTGCAATTCTTTCAAAATTTCCCAAGACGCGCGCAGCTGCAACTTGGCCTACACAACCCTGTTTTGTTTTTTATTTTCAACTAAAACGAATAATGCGGCTTAACGTTGGACCTACCAGAGTCGCATCTGTAGCCTACACAATAACGTAAAGATGGCATGCAAATGGTTATTCCCAGTTAACAGGCTACTAGAAGACCTGTAGGCCTACCCTATTATAGCGATATGCTGTGTGCTTGTTAGCCACCACCATCATATAGCCTACTTACCCCTTTTATTTTTTGTGCCATTCTTCCTGGCAATGGCAATTTCCTCGTCGATCTTCCTTTCCAGGTACTCTTGTTTTTTAGTAAGCATAGCCTCAGTCTCCCGTAATTTATGAATGGCTTCTCGAGGAGTAGCCTCTCCCTTAGACCGATGTTTTGACTTCGATTTCGAGGAGCTAGATGAGCTAGATTTTGAGCTCGAACCCGTGAACATTTTTGAAACCTTACTCATGATTGTTATTGTTTCGTAAAATGTTGCTTAACTTATTAAATAGCTACTTTAACACCTCTGACCAAATATGAAGAAGTAGCCTAGTTAGCGTGTGTTAAAAGTTGCAATCCCAGGAGACAAATGTTTCTCTCATTCAAAACGCTGAGAATTCAAAACTGCGCACTTCCGGGGGCAGGGCAGACTACCTGCTCAGGTCAGGTGTAGCCTACTGCTGGTATTGCAGGTATTTTGCAAGCCAACTGTCGCCATCGCTGTAGACATCACCTCACAAAGAGAAAGATGACAGGTGGTATCGTATCGATGTCTATATGTTAAGTTTTCTTGGCATAGCCTACTGGAAAATGCCCTATTTTGTTTATGAAGCCATATTACGCCATTCACTCCACCGCGCCCTAATCAGCTCCATTGTTCTGAATTGTTAGAGAGGGAGGTGTTATATTTTAGCATGCTCTCAACAGCGAGAACCTAGGGAGTGGTAGGCTGTATCAGGATGAATAAGTGAATAAAGTAAGAATGTTTAAAAAGTAACCTAGTCTATAGGCTACCACTTCATTTCCCTCAGAGATGTCTAAGATTGAATATGAATCAGCCGCTCTCTATTTTCTACCGCAAGAGGCGTGCTCAGTTCTGATTTGGACAGTCCTTCAACCAATCAGACCAACGATCCAGGTGCGCCTGGATAAGCCTTTTACATTTAACAAGCCGAGATAGCATTTCGTCAACATCAAAACAACAGTTTTTACCCAGCCTATAGGCTTAGGCTAGTAGAATTGACAGTAGCCTATTGATATAAATAGTATAGGCCCTAGCCTATTTTAAGGCAGACCATTTTGAGCATTTTATGCACAGTGGCTTGATGAAGAGATCAATTCATCAGCCTAAAAATGTCTTTGCTCTTGGCACCAAACCCGTGCTTTTTACTCTTCAGAACCCATTGAATAAAAGCATAATACTCTCCAAAAATGAACATGTTATTCCCACGAGCCCCCCAAATTAGACACAGGTTATGTGTCAAGCAATAAGGCAGGAGTCTACCATAGGCTACTAGAAGTGGCAAACAGAATGTTCATCAGATAGGGCCTTACAGAATAGGTCTCTTATCAGTAGCCAGCCTCTTATTAATTGTTGTTCAAACATGGACAAAATGGGTCAAAGGCATTGGTCTGTCTGCTCTGAGAAATAGATACGGACATTGTTTATTTATATAGCATGGGTTTTATGAAGTCCCTTTCCACAGGTGTATACAATCAAACAACTAGATTATGAATGCAGACTGCATGGTGTTTGATTAATACACCTGTGGAAAGGGACCTGATGAAACCCATGAATATATGCATATAGCCTATTCGTTTTTGTTTTTTTTAATTAACTTTTTGTCCTTGGTATCACTCCGCAACTCTCTGGAATCTGGATTTGTTCATCTTTTCAATCTGGTACTTATCACACGTGCCAGTCAGAAATGTCTGCCAAGCTGTCTTTCTCAATCAGCTGTGGGCATTCACTTCAGCAGGAATGTCGCTGCCGCCCACAGGGAGAATTTCTCCTCTGACTTCGGTAGGTGTGAATGGTGTGCCATGCCACTGCACTGACCTTGCCTTTGAAACATAGAACAATAGGAGACGACTGCTGTGTTATTTTGTAAGGACCCTGATTGTGGTCGACCATTTGCTCCTTCAGCATATTCCGCATGCCACAAGCAGGCTCACTGTGGCAGTAATCGCCAGCAAGCTCTTCGATAAAATGAATTGAAAAAGGAAGCCGTGAAGATCACAGCATCCTCTGTAGAAATTGTGATATTGGTTTTGTTTATGATTTAATATTCACTGAACAGGCCAGATTTTGGACTCACAAATGCATGGGTCAGATATGTGAATTCCTTTTTATGCTTTTAAAGCAACACTTTTGTTTTGTTATTTTGTTACTTTTCAAGTCGACTTTGCACCCACTTGAAGAACAGCGTCTTATTCCTTCAGCATTCTAGTTATTTGACTGCTGACGTCTCTATTCCTGTTAGGAACGTGTTAAAATGTCATCAGGAGATGAAGACAAAGCATGGTACGTGTTCATCCATTCAAACCAACTGTCATGGTGACAGATCCTTCACAGTAAAGTGTCATACTGTTGCCAGCACTTGGTACATAAGACCCTACTGCGTCACTCTCAAGGCCTAGCTGCCTTGACCCATTGCTCTTCCATCGCCATCGCCAGCTACCTTCCTACTATAGCCTTAGCATATGGGTAGGCTATTCCAGGCCCAGCCATCTACATCTTAGCACCATTCCCAGCTGTTCCAGGCCCTCCGACTCTCAGTGCAGAGCCTCAGGATACCCAGGCCCCGTACTACACTGTTAAAAATTTCTGCCAATTTACAGCAATATTTTACAGGAACCATCTGTGTTTACTAAAACACAACAGATAACTGTAAAGAGAAGTGCATTTTGGGACATGCAAACTATGTGTCTGATTATACAGAAATGAACTGTAATTTGCAAAGCACTATTGGAAAAGAACATGGAAAATGGCTGGGGTTACAGGCTGCTCCTGTACTTTTTAAATTGAGAAGACCGTTGGGTTTTTGATTCTGGATACCGTTGTCTCAGACACACGGATTTCTTCTGAGAAGTGCGTGGTAAGTTGAATCTCATATTTTCCTTATATCATAAAGTGCATATTGATTGTAATCGAGTTAGCTAATTTATTTGGAAAAATAAAGTCGACGTTGTTGCTTTGTGTTCTGTTCTATTTTGTTACGTTCTTATTTGGCTAAATGTATGCTAACTAATGGGCTAACGTTAGCCATTTTGCTATGGCACAAAGCATTATTTTTTTTAAAGCATATTCCAGTGTTCCCCATAACATGTTTTTCTGGAAGCACATAATCTAACGTTACTAAAATGTCGGTTATTAAACATAGCTTTTAGCCCAGACATAGCTTCCAGCTATATGTTGCTAGCTACCAGCCCGGGTAAGGTCCGTGAAAGTAGGCTAGTCAACAGCCTATTTTAGCATAATATAATGCACGCAAATCAACATCGTTGGTTTATTTTGAAAGCGACTGCTATTTTTACGTCCATGCTTTACTTGTGCGTGGATGCATATGACGTTAACATGTGCTAATATAGTTAATGCTTCGACACAATATGAATATGTAATTCTTCCGAAGTTGTGTGTCTCCTGTGCCTGCATGGCTCACCACCGCAACGGTAATGTGTAACTCCTACTGCTGCTTGGTGACGATACGAAGTGCTGATTTAAAATCTTTGCTGACAGATAACTCCTAGACAGTTTATAATCGGATAACCCCATCATTGCAACCAAAAGTTTATTTGTGTTGTGTTACTACCCACAGGTTGATTGAAGTAGCTGGCTCAACGCACCGGGCGAGTTGACCTATTACATTCGTGTGTATGACGTAAGTTATTTCTGGTCTTTAAATTATTGCAAAAACATAGCCTACATTTTCCAAATAGTTTATTTTTGAATGTTGATTAACTAGTGACATTGCCTACTATTGCCTGCTCCACATTTTCATAGTCTAATTGTATAGAGTTAATGTAATGATGCCTACTTGAAATAATTGCTGAATGTTGATCAAATGGTGGCAAAGGCCTGTTTGTATTGACTTCACATGTTCATGGCCTGGCCTAATTACATAGTTATTATAATATTTGTCTTTGAAAACTGAAAAAAATACTGGGTTTAACACTGGGCATAGTTTAAATACTGTTGTTTTTACTTGGCTATGCCTCCCTCACATTTTCATCTGTACAGTGGCAACCAAAACTGTACAATGTACATGTATTATTTGCAGCCTACTATAGCCTACAGTAGCCTACATTGTTAGTTTAATTTGTCTGATGTAAGTTTACACCATTATATGACCCCCGTCTAGATGCAGTATCGTTACTTCTCCAAAAGCAACAGGAAAACGTATTGTGGCCACTTCACTTGAACAGATAGTTAAGACAGAGGGATGCATCACACGGGAGAGCACCATCCACTACTACGGTCCAAAGCAGCACACTGGCCAGCCAGCCGGACAGCTACAACAACCTATGAGATGACATAATGCATGACAGGACACTGAATGGGATTCATATTGTACTGTATACATGAAGCTCTTGAAGACCCAACTCTTCCAAAGAGCAAGTGGATGGTTTCCACTGAAGGACAAATCATATGTGAAGGGTCCTCATTCTTCCCTGGGCTGGCTGTTCTGTTGGATGTGTTATGTTTCTAATTATGTGTTCAACCTGGAATACCAGGATGAACTTGCATCAACCCTTGTGTTTATTCAAAGGTGAATGAATATTGTTGATTGACTTGTTTATTGGTATTTTTGTAGATGCTTCATCGGGATCAACTCAGAGGCACACACGCGCGCGTGCGCGCGGACACACACACACACACACACACACACACACACACACACACACACACACACAAACACACACACCATTTCATGTCAGTGAACACATACACTGTTTTGCCAAAAGTATTGGGTCACCTGCCTTGACTCACATATGAATTTAAGTGACATCCCATTCTTAATCCTTAGGGTGTGTGAATTTGTATAGTGTGTTTATGGGAATTTTTTGACCATTCTTCCAGAAGCGCATTTGTGAGGTTACACACTGATGTTGGGAGAGGAGACTGGCTCTCAGTCTCTGCTCTAATTCATCCCAAAGGTCTTTATGGACCTTGCTTTGCGCCCTGATACACTGTCATGTTGGAACAGTAAGGGGCCATCCCTGAGCTGGGTTTGGCCCCTTAATTCCAGTGAAAGGAGCTCTGAATGTTTCAGCATTAACCAAGAGACTTTGGATTCCATGCTCCAAACTTTGTGGGAACAGTTTGGGGATGGCCCCTTCCTGATACACAAAAATGAGCATTGCATAGGTGTTCCGCAAAGAACTTTCTTCTGTATGCTTATGTGCAAACATGTAATGTTTTATAATTGTGCTAATAAATTTGCATTGTTTTGCAATTTGCATTGCAGTCATTAATTTCACCAAATGGTTCTTATATCCAGAAACAGCATTTTACTGTAATTTAGGTTCCTGTTACAGGTAAAAAAAAAAACTGTAAAATTACAGTAAAGTACTGGCAGCACTTTTGCCAGTAACTGACTGTATTTGTACAGTAAAATACTGTAATATTGCATACAGTGACTTCCTGTAATTACTTTTTACAGTATCAATACTGTACAAATACAGTCAGTTACTGGCAAAAGTGCTGCCAGTACTTTACTGTAATTTTACAGGTTTTTTTTTAACAGTGTACCTTACTGTCCCAGTCAGCTGAGACACAGTAGACTCCTGTGGTTCAGACAATGCTCTATTATAAGACTCTCTATTGTGTCCCCCTCCATGAACAAAACACTAAAGAAGATGTTTCTCTCTCCATGTTTCTTATACCAACCAGTTTAAATACAGTATATTGTCTTACCACTAGATGGGAGTATTTATATAGGCCTATGCACTAATGTGGGTATTCACACACCGTTTTTAATAACAGCACATATGGATGACATATATGCAGGCAGTACTCTCATGAAGAATTGTGGGACAAAGTATACAGTAGCCTACTACACCAAAACTTCTTGCAGCTACTAATATTCATGTAATATGTCCATAAATTCCAATATACCATCTGACTACGGTCTGTCTGCCTGCTGTTCTTCGCCTACTATCTCTTAAACAGTTTGTCCTACAGACTTCACACTTCAGACCTGCAAACTTGTCGCTTTTCGGCGACAATCGCCGTTTTCTTGGTAAATTGGGTCATTCATGTGAATCGCGCAGAACCGTTGAGTTTTTATTGGGGGGGGGGGGGGGGGGGGGGGTGCGCTGGGGTGAAGGCTGCTCTTAATCTGTATGTAATGCAGGCTAGAATTGCGAAACATTATTGGCTAATTCTGGTAATTGACACTTCTCTGGGCCAATCGGAGTCTTAGCACTTGCTTCACAATAAGACGCCCTGCTACCGCGCGAGTCATTTTTGTCAGGGACGACACCGCGTTCGGTCCACAAATACGAACGTAGCCGGCCCCTTCTAAGTGCATTTATTTCTTGGACCGAACGCCGTGGAGTCCATTATCCCACTTATTCCACTGTTACCATTTGTTTTGTGTTAATTTCCTGTTATGATGTAAACGTGACAGAGACGGTGTAACAATCTTTGGTTTAAATCGCTAAAAATATGTTGTCTTGTTAGTAGAACTAGGCTACTTCTTTCCACCACATATCAACTAATTTCTAAACTTGCAATACAAACTGCCGTTGCTAGTTCTACATGGATGATTGCTATGGCCAAAAGCCTGTCAGTTCTATCTCTTTTCTATGAACCATTAGCTTTGAAACATCGCTATTTTAATTGCCCTATCCAACTAGCTAAAATCAACCACCGCCATGTGCGACAATGTTATGTTCTGAACGTCTACAGCTTGGATGCAACCTGACCGTTCATTTAAACTTCACAACGAGTTTGCCAAATTAATAGGCTATTCCAGTGTGATACGGCCAACAATTTGGATCTAGGTCATACGTGTGCAAATAACGTTTAATGCACCCTCTGTAGGACGCAGGACGTGCATTGATTTGCATTGAGCTCAATGAGCATCAAACAGACTAATGATTAATGACTAAATGACTTAATGACTAATGACTAAAGGCTAACTGGAAAAAACACCATGCACTATCTATGGTGAAGAAGAGTATATGATGATGTGGGGCTATTTTAATTCGTAAGGCCAAGGGAACTTTATCAGGATGCATAGTATCCTGGATCCATGAAATAGCTGGCCTTTAAAGATAAAAACATAAGGCATATAAAAAAATAATCCTCCTGCACCTATGGGAATTGACATAGGGGTCAAAACAGGCCTACTTACTGTATGCCCCCTGTATTAAAGTAAGAAAATGTATTTATTTACGATACATTCTTCATTTTTTGAAGAAAATCCTTTCTTACTCATTTTTTTTTAATTAAGGCATGAAGATTATTTTCTATTCCTCTTTTTAGTCAAGCATGGGTTCAAATACTCTCCCCTGTGTGTGTGTGTGTGTGCTTGTGTTTACATACATCATACATGTATATGTGTGATATATAATAATACAGTAATACATAACAAAACGAGCAGTTTTCTTTATATGCCGCCCCCCCCCCCCCCCCCCCCCCCCCCCCCCCCCCCCGTCGGACACTGTCACCTTTTTTTCGCTGAGGGGTTTGCAGGTCTGACACTTAGCATGTGTCTTATTAAGGACACAGTGTCAAGTTTGATGTTGAACTGTCTTTGTACTTTGAATAAATAAGTGACTGAATGGTCCCAGATTCCAGTATGGTTTCAGAGTGTCACATGAACTATTCAGAGATCGGAATCACCTGCATGTGGCCATTTCAACTGAAGACAACAAGTGAGTGTTACATCACTTACGCCAGAGACTGTTGCAGGACACTATCATCCACAAAATGGTGTTCATCATCTTCTCTATCATCAAGCTCTTGTATTCACCACAATTAACTATATTTATTTTGACATACAGTATTAATGCCTTAACAGGCTGTTATGCCTACACCATTTTGATCTGTTGATAAATACAAAACGCAATATGATAACTTAAATTGTGTTAACTGAATCATCATCATCATCAATCATCAAAATAGAAAATTTAAAAAAAAGCCTATGCATGTAATTGGCCAATGTGTTTTACATGA
This sequence comes from Sardina pilchardus, assembly GCF_963854185.1. NCBI lineage: Eukaryota > Metazoa > Chordata > Actinopteri > Clupeiformes > Clupeidae > Sardina > Sardina pilchardus. Next base: position 20,381,769 of record NC_085012.1, read on the forward strand.
ATGGGCTTGATGTTTAAGGCTACTTGTCTGTGTTTACATCCCCTCTGTGTTGAAGTCTGACAGAAATTACCAGGAGCTGCTGATGACATGGTTAGTTTAGCATTGTTTTTAGCATCTTTAACCTCAGGGGCACAAACACCATAAGTCAGTTATGTTGTTTGTCACTGAGCCTTACTTCAGCTTCTCACATCTCTTTGTAAGCAACTCCTTATGAGCTCTTAAACATGGTCAGATTCCTCAAGCTACATATGTAGCAACAGGTCAGGGAGCTACCCTTTCCTTGGCCTTAGTGGTAATGGAGACGTGCAGTCTAAGTTCAAAAGCTTTGGGCCCCATGAGAATGCCCATACATCCCCTGCTATAGTTGCCCTTCTGAGCCTGCTATTTGCTAACATCCTTTGCTATTGGTCTAAGAGAAACAGTAGAACATTATGTCAGTCTTTGGAACGACAAGACATTTCAAAGACCTTTGTGTTTCAGTCCAGTCAAAGCGAATCTCTATTGGTTCCATGGGTGTCAAGTTCTGCAACCTTCAAACCAAACTGCTTTATATAGATTAAATACCTAGATTATGTGTTATGATTTTATGAGTTATCAGGTTGGATTGCTGTTATCTGTGTGCTGTGTGCTGCAGCCCATCATGGCACTACTCCGTCACAGAGATCATCAGAAGGTAGGGGACACAACTTGAACATTATTTCTTGTTCAGGTAAGGTCTGATGGTTAATAAGTTGAGGTCTATCTTGAATCCTTATCAAATGGTCCTAATAAGATTTTCTTTTTCCAGTAGAATTCTAAGGGTTCCCCAAATAGTGGCCCAAGGGCCACATCCGGCTCACAAAAGCCAAATTAGTGGCTCATGCTCATGTCCGGCGCGGGTGGACAAGAATGACAGTGTAGGCAGCTCACCACAGGAATTGCCCATTGCATCTTAGCAATTGACTGTCATGACTCGAAGCATTGAATGCTCTCTGTCCATGTTGTATGATCTGTTAAATAAGCCTCATGATTTCTAATATAGACAGATACAGTAGCTAATGTATATATGTGCAGGAATCTGAAGAAGACCACACAGTCGAAACATCATTAGCCTATTCTGTGAAAAGAAAAGAAAACTAAAAAGAAGGATTTCAAGTGTGCAAACCTTTTTCCATTTTTTATGATTTAGGCTACCCTTGTTCTGCACCTTGACCTGGGATGTGCACAAACTTTTTCACTATAATTACATGTGCAGTGTAACATTATAGAGAAGTAGAAATGTGTATATGCAGTTAGGTTGTAAAAGTATAAATCAAAACCAAACTTTATTAAAAAAAAAAAAAAAAGAATGCGAATGCATCGGAAGTTCCTGTCCAGACACGTCACGTGCTGCCTACATGAGCGTCCAGTCCAAGCCGTTACTTCTGAAGAAGGCTAGCAGCTAGGCTACCTCAAGACAAAACTTTGTTTTTTTGGTCACTCACTAACGTCTCGTAAATATGTTCAAGTTTACATGTTTGTTCATACTAGTTCAGCAACGTTCTGATAAGGCTTAAGCTAGAATGCGTGACAGTCTGACAGAGATTTCAGCTTTGAACAAAGGTGAGGATAACGTTAGCGACTTTTGCTGTAAGTTTATTAGCATGTCTTTCAGAAGTCACGTTAGGCAAGGTTAATGAGGTTACCTGCTACATATCGACAATGGTTGTAGACATTTCGGTAAGCCCTGTGTTACAGTCATAGACTTGAATTTCCCCATGGGGATCAATAACGTATCTATCTAGCTATCTATATCTAGACAGTTAGGCTAGTTACTGCAGTTTGATACACGTTTAGCTGCTATTCTAATGACCTAGTGCTAGCAGCTAGCATGGCTGGTGTTGTATGTTTGATGGCTCGGATGGCCATATGATTATCTGATTGGGACTAGTAACAACTAAAGTGATTTCTTTATATCCTTACATCTCAATACAATTTGGAATCTGGCTCAATAGACAACCATAGCTGTCTTTTATCATATAGACCAGAGCAAGTTCACCTGAGGCCTTGTTGTTCCCTTCCCCCGCAGTCACGTCCTTATCGCCATCTCACTGGCATTGCATTGTTTCCTTGAGGACAAAGATAACCCTGTGGATTTTATCCCAGTTTCCTCCATCAGCAGCGGATGGCATTTGAAGCACTTGTCAATGTACCTTTCCACACTTATGAATGTGTACAGCAGCTGCTTCTCTGACTTAGAAGCTACTCTTATTGAAATTACAATACTGACACATGGGACGATATTGCCAAACTAATTAAGATCTTAGACCCAATTCAGATTTAATTTAAATCTTACATAACTGTTCTGGAACTGATTCACCACAACTGCTTATTTTTTTAACTTGATTGCTTACAAATATACAAATGCATAGCCTTGTGTTTAAATCCAAATGTTAAGATCACAAATTACAGATTGCTGGTAACAGAAATACATGTAATACATCCAGTATAAAAAAAAATATTGCATTACTGAAAGCATTTAGAACACTGGGTAGCTGGCCATTGCCCTCTCTAATTTTGTAGCACTTTGAGATTGTCCATAATATTAAGTAACCTGACTTTCGCCAGATCCTGTAGTTCGCTGTCTGCTTCACACAAGGATCTGGGACTTCTCGATAGGGTATGTATTTCTGAAGGCGGGTCCTTGTAAAACATCCTCGCATGTGATTTGATAAACCACTTGCCTGTTATCTTGAATGACGTGCTCGGCTTCTTCAAGCTCTTGCCAAACCCGGTCGGAAGAAGAGTAAAAACATCCTTGCCACCAATAAATGTCTTCAAAACTATTCTCTTTTAATCTTTTAAAGAATGAATACTCGATAGATCCGACAAAACGGTTGAAATAGCAGAATCAATGTCAGCACAAGACTCCTCGCTGCGTGCCGCCATTGTTATTTGAATCAAACACTCGCTTCGGCGCTCCTGATTGGTTGCTCATTTTTTGAGCAACCGCCAGGGATTTGGATTGCCCTCGCGTCCAGACCCTTGTGTGGAGCTCAGCGAAACGCCTCTGGTGGAGCATGGCGGAACTACAAGGGTCTGGCGAGAGTCAGGCTAAATATTATGTGCAAAACAAATAAAATTTATTATTATTATTATTATTAATAATTATCTTAATCTAGACACTGATTCCGCTGTTTGCACCAAGAAGTCAAGGAGGTGTTAAGCCATAGGCCTCAAAGGATGTGCGAAGCCACCCACAAGGTTCTGATGATGTGACTGTGAAGGCTTAAAGGAACACTTCACCGTTTTTTCATATTAAACTACCTTATTCGCTTAATTAAGACGAGTTGATACATACCTCTCACGTTTCAATGCGTGCACTCACTGGCTCTGGCGCGCGGCGCAACTTTGATAGCACTTAGCTAGGCCAATGCATTCATTAGGATCCAAACAGATGAAGTTAGAAGTGACCACCTCCATGTTTTCCCTATTAAAATTCAGTTACACGAGTAGTCACACAGCCAAGTATGGTGAGACAAAATAAAACGTGGTGCATTTCTAAGCAGGTAAAAGGGATAACTATATTGTGGTGGAATAATATTGGGAGCACTTAGACTCAGCACAGTAATATCCTCACTCCAAAGTGAAACTGAAAGTGCAAGAGTGAGGATATTACTTTTAATTTGATTAAATTTGGTTATTGCTGAAAGCTGAAAGACTGACTTGAGGCAAAAAAAAAAAAAAAGCTTCAAGACCACTAAGGTCACAGCACTTTTGTGTCCATCTCACCCCACAGACTTGGAGATGGGTACGGATGGCTTCTCTTACTTGCCCCCATTCAGTGTGTGTGTGTGTGTGTGTGTGTGTGTGTGTGTGTGTGTGTGTGTGTGTGTGTGTGTGTGTGTGTGTGTGTGTGTGTGTGTTGTAAAATAGACCACAACAGGTGTTATTGTCAGAGGGGCAGCAGCCAACAGACTCGCAAGCATTTCAGTGTAGTATCAGCCTAATAGTAGGGGCGATTATGTGGAAAATTGTTACATGGTGGATAGAAGCATGCAATTTGGTACTGTACATACTGTGTGTTCCTTGGGTAATCCTAAGACATCCTAAAATATCTCCTCATGGTCACTCTGGCATTGAGATGAGATGCACTCTCTCTTACATTTCTTCCTTGTGAGTTCCTTCTTGTTTAATGAGTTACTTGCAAGCAAGCATAGTAATTTCACCAACACTTTGTCGGCTGCCTTTGTCGTGTTGATTATTTTAGTTCCAATACATTGTTGTTCCAATACATTCCACTCCATGTCAAGTCTATTACACATCTTCAGCCCAATCCATGGCAAAAAGACCTCACTGGCATACTCACCAAAGGTAGATGCCTTATCAACAGGTAAAGCATGTACAATATTAGCTCCAACTATGATTTTGACACAATTAAGGATGGGTTGGTGGATAAGTATCAGGAGCTATTAGGTCCTGGAGGTCAGATTTCTGTGATTGTGAATTGAGTTCACCTTCTTTGGAAAGGGTCGGAGGATGAATGGTGTTCTTATGAGAAAAACCTGAACCTGCATTCCTCCAATGCTGTGTTATCCTAGGGGGTTCCGGGAACCCACGAAAGAAAATGGTGTATATTTTAATGTCTAAATGCATCAATCTGGTGCACTTTGAAAATAAAATGGCCAAAAATAGTGTACATTTCAGCACTTGATGAAAGTATGCAGAAGTGGTCACCTGTGTTGTTCAGCTAGTTATAAGGATATTATCTTGGTCATTGTAATGGCCATATGCTATATCTTAAAGAAATCTTTAAAGAAGCAGTTTATTCTTCACAGACCCATAGTTAAGTTTCTCACTTGTCTATATGGCATTTCCTTTTGTATGAGCACTAGAAAGCATGACCAGATTCCTCAAGCTAGCAAGAGGTCAGGGAGCTGTAACCTCTCCTTGGTCTCAGTAGTAATGGAGACTTGCTATTCTGAGCCTGCTATTTGCTAACAGCCTTTGCTATATTGGTTCAAGAGAAACAGTAGAAGGTGATGTCAATCTTAGGATGTCAGAGACATTCTAAAGACCCTTGTGTTTCAGTCCAGTCTAAAGGAATCTGTTGGCTACATGCATATGAACTGCATTCGGCAACTTGAAGAGGCCGCAATGACCAGCTGCTTCATACAGGACGTTAATATTGTACTGAATATTAATGTGTTTTAAAAGATGAATGAGATTATTGTTTTTGTTGTTAGGATGGTAGCTTTTTCTGTCTGCTGCAGCCCAACACAAGGCGCTCCTTCATCACCGAGATCATCAGAAGGTAGGGGACACAACTTGAACATCATTGCTTGCTCAGGGATAGACACTATCTCAAGGTAATAGCCTAAATAACAGTTGTAAGTCAAAGTTTAAAAAAAATAAATATATATCTTAAATATATTATAAGGCTACTTCTACATTTTGCACCTTATATATGAGAGGCTGAAAAAAAAACTGTTTGTTGGGGAGGGGATCTTACTTCTTTTAAAACCTGTGGTATTTCAACAGAAACTTTTTGTATGTGTGTTGGATGGTGTTTGTGTGTGTGCGACTGTGCGTGCATGCGTGTGTGCGTGAGCGTGTGCCCTCACACATGTCTAGAGGGTGGGAGTTGATTGTGTATTTGCCACTTGTTCCAGCTGAATGTAGTACTTTGTACTGTTGGAGTGGCATTTCTGTATTACACACGATTGGAGTTCACCCTGCAGCTCAGACTGGAAACCTGCATATTTATCTCTGCTGCTTTTGCTGGAACCAGTCACAAAATAGCATATCCACCAGGCGCACCCGGATGGTTGGTCTGATTGGTTGAAGAAGGGCTGTCCAAATGCGTACAGAGTCATTTGAATTATGCCTCTTGTGCTGTAGAAATACAGCGCAGACTCCCCAGACTAATGCTCAATTTGATCTGAGTCTGGTGATAGCCAGGCTAAATTGAATTTTGAACCTTTTCAAAAGTTCAGCCACAGATTTTCAATTAGATTGAGGTCTGGGCTTTGACTTGGTCACTCCAGAACATTCACCTTGCTGTCTTAAAATAATTTCTGTCTAGTTTTTGGTGTATTCTTCGACTCATTGTCTTGCTGGAAAATAAATCTGATTGTCCCCAGGATTTCCATATATTCTGTTGAATTCATTTTACCTTTACAAGCCTTCCAGGGCCTGCTGTCGAGAAGTATCCCAACAGCATGATGCTACCACTATCATTCTTCAAATTAGAGATTGTGCATTTTTGGTGCTGTACTGTGCTTGATGTCTACCAAATATAGCATCTAGTCTTATGGCCAAAATGCTCAATTGGTCTCATCAGACCAAATAACCTTCCATTTGACCTTGGAGTCTCCTGTATGTCTTTGGGTGAACTTCAGTTGAGATTTAATGAGGGCTTGGCTCACCCATAGAGCTTTGGCTTCGAGCTTTGAACTTTCCCATCTCCCATCTCAGCTACTGAAGTAATTAACTTCATCAGAATTGTCATAGGTGCCTTGGTGGCCCCCCCCTCCACTATTTTTATTTAACGGTTTGTGGTGACAGTTTGTGGTCGATCAGTGTGTGGTTTGTGGAGTGTTCTTTTGTCTTCATGGTGGAATTATCAATCAAACAGCAGGAATACTGATGGACCTTTGACTACTTATACTATACACTTTCACTGCACTCAGGCCATCCCCATTTCACTAATTGTGAGACTATTAGCATACATTAGGTGCACTGCTGTTGATATAGATCAGTCACTTTAAGGTTGGTGAATATTGCAATCACTTATTTTCTATTAAATATTTTTACTTAAGTAACATCACTTAAATTTGCTTTCACTTTAACAATATTGAACAGAATATTTGTTTGTAGAAAAAGGCCAAATTAATTGAACAACATTTCCATTTAATAAAAGGGGAAATATCCAAGGGGGTGAATACTTTTTCAAGGAAATGTGCATATGGAACTCAGACCTGTTAATCTGTTGTATGAGCATATCAAATACTGCTGATTTAGTCTCAGCAGGCATGACTGGCAGTTTAATGAAGTTTGTTATGGGCCATTTGTCTTCATAGCATCATCATCATCAGAGAATGCCATTAGTTCATCGTTTCCCCTTCCTCTGTGTAGGCCTGTTGTGAATCTGTAAGTGGGGTCCTTGATGACTTTTACATGCAAGTTTATCATGAACAAACCAACAACAGAACACTTTTTAAGTGACTGTATTGCAATGCAAATCCCATACTAAAAACTAAAACACAGCAAACAAGAACTTTTTGGACAGGTCCATCATGAGAGCTTCACTCTTCATCATGTCCTTTCTGTGATACAGCAAAAAAAAAAAGATGGTTGTCAACAAAATGTGGATAAACATGGTTAGCAGTCACTTTCATATCTTACTACTAGCATTTGACTGGTGGCTAGGGCTAGTTTTGTGGCTGATGATTACAAATTAAATATTTCCCGTCCGATCAAAATTCAAGGAGGATGAGGAGCTAAATGTTGTAAAACATGTTGTAAAATTCATTACAGTTTAAATGCTGTTGCACATATTAGACACATTTAAAGGAACTCTCACAAACTAACTTTGAGCCAACATACTCCTAACCATTGCCTATGTATAAGACCAACTGAAAATGAAACCTGCCGTTTTTCTAGGCTGATTTGACATGGAACTACACCCTCATCTGGTGTAATAATCAAGGCAAGTTGCAAACGTACCATGGGCGCAGTGATATCTGAAAATAGTCCCCATAGGCAACAAGCAGGAAGTAGTGTGTGATATCACTGCGTTCATGGTACGTTTGCAACTTGCCTTGATTATTACGCCAGATGAGAGTGTGAGTTAGGTCCTGTTTTACTGCACTGTCTTATAGTCCCCTCTTGGGAGTATCCTCTGGCCATAGAGACTTAAAGGCCTGTTGCTGTCCCTCAAGTTATAAGAAAGTGAACGCAAGCCTTAGTGCCATCTTGTTTGCCGTGCATGTGCTTGTCTCCTTCCCCTTTGTCCTTGAATACAAAGATAACCCTGTGAAATTCTTGGTAAATGTCAATGATTCTGAGAAATGTTTAAATCCTATCTGCAACAGATGGTCATGCAAATAAAACAGACATCAAGGCAAAGATATATTTTTATTGTCCCTTATATTCTCCTAGGCTTCTTGGGTTACAACTTGTAAGACCAGAAGAGAAAAAAAATATGTTGTGGTGCCCCTGGATATTGGGTAGTTACATGTTGTATTTCTTGATGGTATGTTTTGGGGTTTTTTTAGTAATTATTAATTAGTAAGTGTGTGTGTGTGTGTGTGCGTGTGTGTGTGTGTGTGTGTGTGTGTGTGTGTGTGTGTGTGTGTGTGTGTGCGTGTGCGTGTGCGTGTGCGTGTGCGTGTGCGTGTGCGTGTGCGCGTGTGCGTGTGCGTGTGCGTGTGCGTGTGCGTGTGCGTGTGCGTGTGCGTGTGCGTGTGCGTGTGTGTGTGTGTGTGTGTGTGCGTGTGTACGTGTGTGTGTGTACGTGTGTGTACGTGTGTGTTGAGTTGTGTTGTGAAGTGAAGCACAACAGGTGTTACCTTGTCATCTCCTTGGAGAATCTCAGTGGGGCAGTAGCCAACAGACTACTTCCCAGTAACCAGAGCCAGAGCATTAATTTCAGCCTAAGACAAGCACAAAGACTTGGAAAGATTCTTATTGTTTTTAACCCCCTCACCAGATAGGTTCGCTTAAATTAAAAGTCAGTGTAGCAGAAGTAGTGAAAAAAACCACCTGCAAATGGTTAAAAATGCATTATTGTGAATATTATGTTTGTATCTATGCTTGTTTAAATATATACTATTTCTGTCTTTCTCACTTTGTCATAGAGAAGAGCCCTGTGGATGAGCCTTTTTGCAGCTTAAATGGAAGATTTCCTGGTCCTTGAGGTGGACCCTCATAGTTCAGTGCCAATACAACAGGAGATCTCAAGGTGTAAAAGTAAGCAGGCTTTACTATGTTGAGTGTATGCTATGGTATAATTCTTGATTTGGCTTTGTTAATGGGTGTGGTAATTTGATATTTCATATTTCAATTCAATTTATTCATAGATTATGTATTATTTTGTATACAAAATAGTATACATTCATGACTATTTCTAAAGACCTTTTAACCTTTTATCACTGTAGTATCTCCAAACAATGTGATAGTTAACCCCAAGTAGACTTGGGCTGTCCTAAAATTGGGATAGTTCCTCTGATAGTTTCTCCCAGTTGTGTTTATTATTTTGTATAGACCCTTTAATCTTTTCCTGGAGAGTTTCAGGTTGATATGTTCAAAACCAACACAATACTCTGAAAATGAATCAGAATCTGTCCCAAAGTTACCATTAGCTCAATGTTGTTTTATTTGTCATCAGAAATGCCCTAGGAATGCACATGTTTATGCAAGTCTTATGTGTTATGTGGACCAGTGGTTAAAATGTTGAGCCTTCAGTATGAATCATATAATTTCAAGATTGTAATGGAAGAGATTGATTCAGAGATTTATGAATTGATGATGATTAATGATTAATCAGCAGCTTTACTACACATGTATTGATTTAGTATCTGTGGTAATACATCTATGATAAAACATCAGTGTTATTTAGTAGCTCAGTAGCATCTCAGGTTTTTATTTAGCAATGAATGAATATTCATCAAGTTGAACTGCCCTGCAGTGCTCTGGTGGTCTGTGAAGGCATTGCAGGTGGTCCCTGATCATTTGCTCTTTAGTCATGATGGTGTTTGAAACATTTGACTTCATTGTATTTCTTTTAACTTGCGATATGATTGTTAGTAATTGTCTTAAACAAATTCATATGAAATGTTCAGACCTTTTGTGGTTTCAACATTGTCATGTATATCCCAATTTTTCAGTAAGTAAATGAATATTCATCAAGAATAAATTTGATTGGCTGCAGGGCAGATGTAGTGTGTGAGTTTCAACAGAATAGTGTCATTTCAAATCGAACCTCAACTCACATCACAATCGCAACACTTAGATGGTGTACTCTATGACAACAATGACTTGCGTACTGTGTCAAAACAAACAGTTTATGTTATAGCTTCCTTGTACATTGGTAAAGTGTTTTTTGTTCCACTGCTGGTGGTCCAGCTTCTTCAACTATGTATGAGTTTGAAAATGCATTATGTATGTATGTGTTTGAAAAAATATTATAGACAATGAATGATACAGTATAACATTTTTTAAAGGTATCCAGTGCAGTTTATTTATTTTACGGTTGTAAATACCACTCTTACTAGCACTTCCTCATGGATAAACATACACATGTGGATTTGTTTGCAAACCAGCAAAGATGGAGCCAAAGAGCCATGTTGGTTGATAAGGTAATATTGCACAATTCTATGCAAATAGTAGGCTATTGCACAATTGCCATGAAGCAATTTGTAATTGTCCAGGGCCCGTATTCACAAAGAATTTTAGGGCTAAAAGTAGCTCCTAACTGGCGAATTTAGGGAGGAACTTCTAAAAATAATGGGCGTGTCACTCCTAACTTTATGACTCCTAATTTTTTTCACTAAAAGTTATTCACAAAGCATTTTAAGCCTAAAAGTAGCTCCTAAGTCTAGGACAGCGTAAAAGAACTCGAGAGGACTTCTAACTCACTAAGACCTATTCACAACCCGCTTTTAGTGGCATCTCACGTCGCAATGTTTTGAAATGACTGTGCAGTGCAGGAGCTCGCTGTCATGCAAGGGAATAAATGTGCATTGCAACTAAGGATGCAAATGCAATAATGCCACCGACAACCAAAACCACCATTGCATGTAAACTAAATGTAACGTCTTATTGTGCCTAATTAAATTAAATCGCTTCTCCTCTTTGCAAATATAGGCTACGTGTTTTCATACAGATTAATTTAAAACATGTTGCAAATATACTGCTCCAGTCCATAGTGTTTCATTAAGCCTAGGCTTGCTTTACTCTTTATTTATTAAGGCTATGCCTATTTATTCATCATCTTCCATCCTTCACAGCCCGACATAGCGCACGCATTCTCACCAGCTAAGACCTAACACCTGTCACTCAACTCGTCATTGTAGGGGAGGTTTGCCATCATTCCCGCGTTATAATCACCAGCCAATCAAGGTGGTCACTTTCATCAAGCTCGTGCATGAGTAATGACGTCAACCATAGCAACGAAGACTCACTTTTAGTTTAGGAGTGGGCGTTTCTCCTTACTAAAAGTAGGTCTGAAAGGCTTTGTGAATAACTTTTAAGGGAAAACTCCTAACTAAAATCTTCTAGCGCGATTTAGGAGTACTCTTAGTGGTAAGATAAAATGCTTTGTGAATACGGGCCCAGGTCAGAGACAGCGAAAATGTAATGCTGGTTCTTCGTAGCTGGCTACGCTAGGGCTGTAGAGGGCACACAATTCTCCCTATTAATGTAGATGTTTGCTTACTATCAAAATGACTTTGAAGCTGTTATGATCAGGTAAAAAATGTGCATAGGATGCCTTTAAAAAAAAAAATATATATATATATATATATATATATATATATATTTTTTTTTTTGCTGTCTGGAGAAATTGTAGAATTTGCATATGTTTATTTACTGAACAGATGCTTTTATCCAAACGACTTACAGTAATGAGGAATAACGTTAAAGCTACATTCCAGAGGAGACCTTTGGTGACATTTACCCCTGTGAGGATGACAGGTGAGAGTTTCATCTAACTTTGGGCACATTTTTCCAAAAGGTTGTTCTTCTGTTCTTCAGTCAATCAGTCAATCAACCAATGAAAGTGACATCTGTCATTCCCTTTAACAGCAAGCAGTTTAACTGAGAGCGCATCGGTATTTTACCAGTCAGCGGCACATTTGAAGAAATCTGTTTGCAACTACTTGCATTCTGCACTGGCCTATTAGTTGATCTCAAAGGCAAAGTCAAACCATCATCACTGTTGTGTCATAGGCAAAACAATACTACACATTAATTTACTTTCATTATTGATTGACAAGGGGTTACAATCGAAAACTTAGCCTGAATGACTGAATAAAGATACTAAGGCTATTTATCCTGAGAGAGAGGTATTTATATACATCTCGTGAAGTGCATCTTCAGCTGGGATTTACATGCGACTTTCGCTGTTGAAGTTTTTTTTGGTCAGTGGCCTAATCATTTTTAGAGGATGTAAGGTAGCGATTTTTGTGTCATGTGCCAGACCACAGCTTCTGCTGCACCCCTGGGCGCAAGGCTTAATAAAAGTGAAGCACATAGTGCAAAATTTGCCACTGACTGAGTGTAATTGATAATATAAGCTCTGCGTTGAGATAAGAATAAGCTTTGCGTCTTTTTTCTGACTGTTAAAATAGAGCCTGTGATGTTTGTCTCTTCTGTTAGTGGTAAACAAGCTGATCCTGTCTATCGGTAATGATGCACCAAACATTCAGTTCTCCTCTTCCTTAGACATCCTGCCCCTTAGCCATGTCATTCATAGCCATGGCATCAGTTCACTCAGCAACTGCCTATCAGGCTTGTGCACAATTCCGAATTTTAGAATTTGCCTCCATTCAATTCATGAGTTGGAATTTGAATTGAATTGGCCCCACCCCACAGGAAGTTGAATTTGAATTGGAATTGGAATGACAGGAAGTGGAATTCAATTCATGGCAATTCAAAACAAATTCACATGTCCCATAACAGGAAGAATGTGTTGAATCTCACATACATTCAGTTCAGGGAAAATTACATTGGAAATGTAATTGATTACTGTTTTCAATTATAAATTGTGTGTTTGTTGAGATCATATCTGACATTTTGTGAAACTTAATTGTTAAACACTGCAGAAAAGGGTGTCTAAAACAAGATAAAAACACTAAATCTGAGGTAAAAACAAGTGAATTTTTTTGTCCATGCAGCAAGATAATTTCACTTGACAAGATTTTGTGAATTAAGATAAATAAATAAAAAATCTAGCAATAAGCATGTCTACAGAGGTATTTGGAAACTTAACATTAGCTGAAATTGCTGTTTTTAAGATTACTTATAAATATAATTTTTACATCCCCAAAATAAGTAAAATATACTTAATATAAGCATAAAATGCTGGTTGTAAAATGAGGTTACTTAAAAAACAGTCTCAGATTATATTCCTTTTTTTTCGGAAGAACATTTTCTGGACTTTTTGCCTTTATTCAGATAGGACAATGAAGATAGACAGGAAGCGGGTAGGTGAGTGAAAGAGTTGGGGAGAGATTCGGATATGACCGCAGGTGAGATTCGAACCGGGTCCCCATGGGTAGTTGGACGAGTACAAGGTACTAACGCTGTAACCTGTTGCGCCACAGTACCACAGCTTGTGACAAGTCTAGATTACGTATATTTAAAGTTGTTACATAAGTTGTTATAAGCATAAACCGCTGTTTTAAGATGATATCTTAAATCTTAAATGTCATCTTAAATTAAGTCAAATTTTCTTGTCACTTAATCTTAAAACAAGCTTTATTTTGATGAGAATTTGAGGGAGAGATGTAAAAGATCTCATTTTAACAGTATTTACCTCATTTTAAGATTTCATGCCTATTTGAGACAAAAAAAAGATGTGCTTGATTTAAGATGGTGTAAAGTTGAACACTTACGTAAAGTAAGAAATTCACGCTTCAAACAATATAAATGATCTAACACTTCTAATCTATTTTTTTATCTTGATAAGAATCAAATAATTTGCAGCGTACCCTTATATTATGTATATGAATTGATTTGAATTTCATTGAATTTCAATTCTACTTCCCTTAATTCAAATTCGAATTGTAATTCTGCATCCTGTTTTTGACCTCAATTCAAATTCAATTCAAACTCAAGAATTGAATTGGAATTTAGGAATCATTCTCAATTCAATTCTGAATTTTGCACAAGCCTGCTGCCTATCTGACTCTGGATGCATGAACTTTCTAGAACTTAACACAGTTAAGTTCTAGAAATAAATCTTTCTCTTTAAACCCCTAATCTTTGTTTCAGTCTCAATCATCAGTGCACTTGTCAAATTCTCTCCTGTTGTCAGAAATTTCAGCATACTACTTGACCCTGATTGTTTAAAGAAATGGAGAAACTTAAACAGGACAGGAAAGGGAAGTACAGCTCACCAGGCTTAGACTCCAGTGGTAGTGGTTGAAACTCAGGTTTATCAGTTGTGGTAAAGATTCCTCCCAAATTCTATGAATGTGACCCTCATATTTTTTTCCCCTTTGAAAATGTGAAAATATCGCATTTTACACAGCGTCCCAGCTTTTTCAGAATTTTGGTTTGGAAACTCTTCATTTAGACCACTTAATCTGCTATATGGGCGTATCAAATACTGTCAGTTTCATTAAGTTCATAATGGGACAATTATCTTCATAACATCAAAGAAAAATAATGCCCTTATTTTAGTGTATAACCTTCTTACCCCTAGGTGGGGTCGTTGATGATTTTTTCTGCATGGATCTTAAGAATGTACAAACAACAGAAAAAACTTGTTAAGTGATTGTATTGGTATGCATACCGTACTGAAAACTAAAACACAGCAAACAAGAGCTTTTCACTTTTCATGTCCATCATGAGAGCTTCATTCTTCATCGTGTCCTTTCTGTGATGGAGCAAAAAATATTGTCAGCAATATGTGAATAAACATGATTGTCAGGGGTCAAAATGAACTACTATTAACCTAGCAGCCACTTTCACATTTTACAGGCAAGCATTTCACAGGTGGCTAGGGCCAATTTTGAGCCCTTACGATAATGAATGAATTAAACACTGTGGGAGAGCCCAGTGCTGCTAAAGGCTAAAGATATAGTCTAGTGTATTATAGAAATATGTGTACTGGTCATGGCCATGATATTGATATACTGTATTAGTATGCAATACAATGGCAACTGTTGCCCTCACCTTGCCACCAGCATCACGGCTCTTGGATCTCATCTTGTTGACCTGAGATTCAGCTATATCAGCTCTCTCCTCAGCCTCATCCAGCTCATGCTGTAGCTTGCGGAACTTTCCCAGGTTGCTATTGGCCTGCTCTTCCTGAAATGTGCAAACAAATTAAACAATTGAATTTATTGTTTATTTGAATGTTCAGCAGTTAATACATTAAAATACTTTGATGAAAGAAAAACTAATGAGAAGAAAATGTTCACTTACAGCCTCCTCTGATGCTCTCTTGTAGGACTTGACCTTCAGCTGCAGTTTGTCCACCAGATCCTGAAGACGATGCAAATTCTTTTTGTCCTCCTCAGTCTACGGGATGGGAGAAGTAAGTCAATTTTGTGTTAGCATTTAGCATTATGTATTGTAAAAAGTGTTTTTGGTATGGTAATGGTATGGTACAGTAACTTAATATACCTGATAGGTGAGCTCTTTGATGCGACGCTCATATTTACGGATTCCTTTCACAGAATCACCTGCCTTCTTTTGCTCCATTTCCACCTCACTCTCCAGCTCTCTCACCTAAATGTAGACAAATAAAGCAAATGTTAAACAAATGGTGATATGTATCCCTGTAATTATCTGGAGTTGAACACTGATTATTAGAAAAAACTCTTTAGCAAAAGCACAGCATTTACCCTGGACTCCAGTTTCTGGATCTGCTTCTTGCCACCCTTCATGGCGATTTGTTCAGCTTCATCCAGACGGTGCTGCAGGTCCTTGATGGTCTGCTCCATGTTCTTCTTCATGCGCTCCAGGTGAGCACTGGTGTCCTGCTCCTTCTTCAGCTCCTCTGCCATCATGGCAGCATCAGTGATGGCCTTTTTGGCTTTTTCCTCAGCATTCCTGCACTCCTGCACAGCCTCCTCTACTTCATTCTGCAACTGGGATGTATCACCCTCCAGTTTCTTCTTCTGGTTCAGCAGGCTGGTGTTCTGTGTGACAAGACAGAAATGTTTACAATGGTCTGTGTCACATTATGAAATAATCTGTCATATGAGTAGATCTGAAAACCACCAATTTAACATTTTACCTGAGAGTGCAGCAGCTGCACCCTCTCACTGACGTCCAGCAGCTCCTGTTCAGCCAGTTTCCGGCCTCTCTCAGTCTGCTCCACCAGGGACCTGAGCTCATCCAATTCAGCCTGCAGCAGATTGCTGCGTCTCTCCACAATAGCAGTGTTCTCTTTGAGATCATCATTATTACGTAGAGCGTCATCCAGCTGCAGTTGGGCATCCTGCAATGAACACACATTAGAAATGTTAACATTTATTTTCTAGATTGCTAATATTCAGCCAAACCTTGTTTCAGTGAACTCTTGTTTGAGTGTATGCTATCCAAAGAGGTAGTTAATGAAGAAATGGTAAGCAAAACGACACTTTTCAGACTAAATGGATGTATGGGATATAATCTAATACATGGATTATTTCAAGATGCCTTTGACTACATATACTCACTTAGTGAATTAAGAATATTGAAAAATAGATCAGGGCCTAAAAGAAATGACCAAAAAGTGCTAGAGGTGAATTATTAGCTGTTACGTTTAAGAATGTGCTCCTATGCAGTTAGCGATTTCTTGACACTCAATGGAATTATAGAGCTCTGTGCTGCATTGTTTTACCTTCATATGTCCATGAAGACCCTTGAGCTGCTTCTGGGCCTCAGCTGCCTGCCTGTTGGCCTGGCTGAGCTGGATCTCCATCTCATTGAGGTCTCCCTCCATCTTCTTCTTCACCCTGAGAGCTTCATTCCTGCTGCGAGTCTCAGACTCCAGAGAGCTCTGCAGGGTATCCACCACTCTCTGCTGGTTCCTCTTGGCCTGCTCCATCTCCTCATCCTTCTCAGTAAGTTTACGCTCAATGTCAGCTTTGACCTGATTGAACTCCAGCTGAGCTCTGAGGATTTTACCCTCCTCATGTTCAAGGGAACCCTGTGGTGATATATGAAATGAAAATCTGCTTAGTATGCTTCTTTAAATCAAGGATCCTTTTCTATCCACCAAAGACGGAAAATAGTTTTCTGATCATCTTGATCTTTATGAATGTACCTCAGCTTCCTCTAGGGCAGTCTGGATCTCTGCCTTCTCTTGCTCAAGTGTCTTCCTGGCCTTTTCAAGCTCATGAATGCTCTTTCCAGTCTCACCAAGTTGCTCAGTGAGATCAGAAATTTCCTCTGGAAAGCAGATGAAGATTAGTTACTTGTGTGACGTCACTTTGACAATTACATATGTTTTGTCTTATTGAAGGATCAAACAGACCTTGGAGATTCTTGTTCTCTCTCTTCATGGTCTCAAGGTGATCCAAAGATTCCTCATAAGAGTTCTTGAGTTTGAAGAGCTCAGTGCCAAGAGATCTGGACTCTTTCTGGGAACTCTCCAGCTCAGTCTGGGACTCCTCATACTTCTGCTTCCACTCAGCCAAGACCTGTTCAAGCATAAATTGTCAAGTCTCTGAGAAATTATGTTAGGCATATTGACAATTGTGTTAGGACCATTTGACTGTTTTATTACCTTATCAAAGTTTCTTTGTCTCTTGTCTAGAGCAGCAGCAGCAGCATTGGATCGCTCTACATCTACCATGAGATCTTCAATTTCATTCTGTAGTCTATGCTTAGTTTTCTCCAGGGAGGAGCATTTGGCATTGACAGCCTCCACAGCTTCCTCAGCATCTTGCAGACGTTGAGCCAACTTTTTCCTGAGGAAAAATAAATTGAAAGTGAGTGACAAATGTACATGCCATGTCTAACTATTGATTTTAAACAATTCAAACACAATCACATCAGGGCGCCTTACTTGGCCTCTTCTAGCTCCTCAGTCCTCTGGATGGCATCAGTCTCGTACTTGGTTCTCCACTGAGCCACCTCAGAGTTGGCCTTGGACAGACTGCGTTGCAGCTCAGCCTTGGCCTCCTGCTCCTCCTCAAACTGCTCTCTCAGGAGGTCAGCATCATGGCGAGCAGACTGCACTGCATGGGCTAGTGAATTCTTGGCCTGTGGATAGGATCAGATACAAGTCCGTCAGATATGCCATAGCCATAGAGTAACAATAATAACAATTGAATTATTTTTTCTGAGAGTAAGATATATTCTTTTCTGCAAGTGTGTTATTAATACCTTCACTTCCTCCTCAAGTTGTCTCTTAAGATCCTCAACCTGCTGCGTGTAGGACTGTTTGCCTCTTGTCAGTTGAGAAACAAGTGAGTCTTTCTCTTCCAGCTGTCTTGCAAGCTCACCTTGATGAGCAAAGTATACATTTTCAATGCTTTTCTTCTCTTTTTTTCTGAAATGGTAAATGAATATATTGTTTTACCACTTTGACTTACCATTTTCAGTTTGAAGCTTGGCTTTCTGCATGGTGAAGTCATTGATGGCACGCTGGCCTTCCTCACACTTTGTTCTGTATTCACTCATCTGGTCCTCCAGTGTTCTGCACATCTTCTCCAAATTTGTCTGACAAAATAATATAGAACATTGTTCTCATTTACTATTTTCTTGAAAACTGTTGTCATATAGATATTTCAGTGATACTGTAGAAGTTCTTTCTGTAGTAATTTTGTACAAACCTTGGCCTTGGCGACCTGCTCCATGTTGGAGGCAACATCGTCCAACTCCAGACGGAGCTCGCTCTTCTCCTTCTCAAGCTTTTGTTTCACTCTCTGAAGGTTGTCAATCTGCTCACCGAGGTCAGCTACACTGTCTGCATGCTTCTTCCTCAGTGTGGAAGCAGTGGCCTCATGTTGCAGAGTGGATTCCTCAAGGTCTCTGCGTAGCTTCTGGAACTCAGCCTCCCTCTTCTTGTTCATCTCAATCTGGGCAGCAGTGGCACCTCCAGCCTCCTCCAGCCTCTCACTGATCTCCTCCAGCTCTCTGGCCAGGTCTGCCCGCTGCTTCTCCACTTTGGCTCGGGCAGCTCTCTCAGCCTCCAGCTCTTCCTCCAGCTCCTCAATGCGAGCCTAGGGAGAGTACAATAGGAACTTCATTTTTTTTTTTTGTTTTTTTGTTCAGAGATATATATGTTTTCACAACATCTTGTATTTGATATCTTAAAGGAATAGTTCGGAATTTTGGACATAGGACCTTATTTCCAACTTAGTCGGGGTGATATAGATCGGTGAAGACCATTTTCAGTGAATTTCTGCTTCCTTGAGTTGCAGCGTTCATCTCGTGCTAACCTAGGTGCCGAGATAACGCAAGTCAACGGTAGCATCCAGCCTGCCACTGAAAACACTCCACAGAACACCCGAAACAAATAAATGATAACGTCAGACTATCAATGCACATGCCTGTGTTGATAGAACAATGTTAGAAATAAAACTAACCTTGCATCGCATTGCAATAGCCTACTTTGTTCCCTGTATGGCAGTGGCGGATTGATATTGAGAAACTAGTCCCTCAAAATGTAATAAATCATTGAGTTGCAAGGCTAGTTTTATTTCTAAAATTATTCTATCAACACGGACACGTATATCGATAGTCTGACGTTTTAATTTACTTGTCTCGGGTGTGCGGTGGAGTGAGTAAGACTGTTGTTGATGTCAGACTGATGTTACCGTAGAAATGTGTTAGCTAAGAACCAGCGTTAGCAAAGGGAGACGCTGCAACTGAAGGAAGGGGTTAAACGCGATAAAAACGGTCTCCACCGACCTATATCACCTCGGTAAAGTTGGAAATGAGGTCTTATGTCCAAAATTCCGAACTATTCCTTTAATCAACTTTTATTTTTGATTCACCTGCAGCTCCTTCAGTTTCTTCTGGAGCTGGGCAGCCATAGCTTGTTCATCTTCAATCTTGCTGTTCAGTTGACTGATCTCAAAGTCTTTCCTGTGTTAAAACAGGCAAATAAAAGAAATAATGGAACATATGTTTTCTCTATAATTATTATTTATTATAGATGATTTTCTGATTTGTATTTACTTTTTCATTCGCTCTTCAAGTTGCTGTTTGTCATTCTCCAAGTCCATAAGACTTTCCTGGGTCAACTTTAAGTCACCCTCAAGCTTTCTCTTAGCTCTCTCAAGATCCATCCTGAGTTTCTTTTCCTGTTCCAGCGATCCTTCAAGCTATTTAGGATGAAAAAAAAAAATGTAAGTGTCTTCATTTATTTAAAGCAGTGATGCATAGGTGCCTATTTGTATTGCCTACATCATCAACTTGCTGTTCCAGCTTGGTTTTGGCCTTAGTCAGAGTGTTGACTTTGTCCTCCTCACTCTGAAGGTCATCCAGTGTTTGCTGGTGAGCCTCTTGCAGTGCTTTCTTCTCCTTGGTCAGCTTGGCAATGATTTCATCAAGAGCTGCCATCTCCTCAGTCAGGTTTTTAACCTAAAAGGAAAACAGACAATTGCCAAACAATTACTCGATTGCTTGATTACTTAACTACTTGACTTGATTATTTTCATTATATTTTCCTTGGTAATTAGAGAGATGTTCGGTTCCGCTGACCTTATTCTCTGTGGCATGTTTTTCCTTTTCCACTTTAGCCAGTGTGAGCTCTAGATCATCAATGTCCTTCTTGAGCTCAGAGCACTCATCCTCCAACTTCCTCTTCTTTGCAGTCAGCTCTGAATTCATCTCTTCTTCATCTTCCAATCTCTCTGTCAGCTCCTTGACTTTGGCCTCGAGCTGGATCTTGCTCTTGATCAGACCTTCACATCGTTCCTCGGCATCACAAAGACTGTCTTGTTCCTGTGATGATAAATAGATTGTAGATTGACAGATTGAAGCTACAAAAAGTAGATATGACTTCATATCTGACATATTTGCATGTGCTTTTCAATAAATATAAATTTAAATAGGTAGATCCTCAATGCAATTCATCCTTCACTGACTTATTTAAAGTCACTGGTTGAAGTATAGATTGATTTAAGCTACACATATGGACATATGACTACTATATCCAACATATGTGCACATGCTTTTGAAAATGAGTTACATTTAAACCTTTACTGATTAATAGATAGTTACTGGTTTAATTGTATGCTCACAGTCTGGACTTGAAGTTGCAGGTCATTCTTCTCTTGGAGAACAGAAACCATTTTCTCTTCCAGCTCTTTTCTGCGAGCCTCAGATTTAGCATAGGCATCCTTCAGCTTCAGGAATTCTTCCTTCATGTTTGCCATCTCTTTTTCAGCCTCAGCAGATTTCAAGAGGGGCTTGATCTTGAAGAACATCTTCATCCAAGGCCAATTCTTAACACCCATGAATGCACGGACGTTCCACTGGATCACCAGTAGTGAGTCCCTATAATGTAATTAATGCTTAAATCGGTCTTTCTCTTTCAATTTTCAAGTGAGGTTTTATTTCCATGATGTGTTCTGGTTATTAAAATAAATAACCTAATGTACAATAAAGTAATATGAATATGACCTTAATGTATAACTGGTTCATTTCAATGAAAAATAAATATAGAATATATGGTTTTTAATGCAATGTTGCCAAGAAATAGTATCTGTGTATGGTGTTGAAGATCTCTAGTGAGTATAAGTATATGAGCACCTAATACCAGTGATACTCTTGTATATACCTCTTGTTATTCTTTTTAGAGGTTATTCTCACCTGCGTTCTACAATTTTCTGGAACTCAATCCTGGCAAGAAGTCCACGGCCTCTAGACTGGATACCAGTGATGATGAGAGCAAGACGGTCGTCTCTCATCTCCTCAAGGACACCCAGGAGACCAGCTTTGAAGAACACCTGACAAGAGTCAAAACAGGTAACATATAACAGTATATTTTACTATATAATTATAGCTGAAATCCTCATCTACCAAATCATATGACATACCAGAGTCTATCTATGTGCCAATATACAAGATTTTAGTTAAAACCCTCAATACCTTAGTGTGGCCAAGCCTGTACTGCTCATGGTCAATATCCAAGGAGCCAAGCAGTTTCTCTGCTGCCTTCTTGTTGTCAATGAACTGGCCTTCAGGAATGGCATTGGGGTTCAGGATACGGTATCTAAAACCAAGAAGAATGATTGTACTGTTGTATTACTAATTTGGCCATGCACTTTTTTTTCAAACAATGGCATTGTTTCCGATCAAGACCTTACTTGATAGCTTGATAGCTGGCTAAATCCTCCCCCCCCCCCCCTCCCCATTGAAATATGCAGACATCTAAAAAAAAAATCCCAAATCCTCCCTTGAAATCAATGTTGGCCCAACCTCTGTTTGAAGTCTCCGTACTGGATCCTGTTGGGGAAGCCCTTTCTGCAGATCCTGATGCCTTCCAGCACACCGTTACAGCGCAGCTGGTGCATGACCAGAGGATTCTCCATGGCCCCAGGAGTCTTGGTCTCGTTGGGGATGATGCAGCGCACAAAGTGTGGGTGAGTTGACCTCAAATTGGTCATCAGCTTGTTCAGATTCTCCTGTAGTTCAGACATTTAAATAGAAAATGATCAGTCTGCACAGAATCCTACTTGGGCCATTATTATTAAAAAGAAGATATGTGATGCTAAGAAATGCCCTCACTTTAGTATGTTAATTTGACCAGCAACACTTACCCTGTGAAGGGCAGACACAGTCTGGAAAGAAGAACCCTTCTTCTTCTTGCCACCACCACCACCACCAGACTCCTGGGCTATTAAAATATCACATCTCCATCAGCTGTTTACATAAACATGATGGTGATTTATCAATGTCACAGGATTGATTAGGAAAAGATTGACAGAATACCTGAGTCAGCACCGGCATAGCCAGCGAAGAGAGCACACAACATCTTAAGAGTTGACTTTTGAAAGAGTCCGACCACGGTCTCATTGAGAGGGTCTTTGTTTTTCACCAGCCAGTTGCCAATGTTATAATCAACAGTGCCAGCATAGTGAACCAGGGAGAAATGGGCCTCTGGTTTCCCCTTGACAATCCTTGGCTTCTGGAAGCAGGCATTTTTGCCCAAGTGGTTGTCATAAAGCTTGGCTTTGAATGTTGAATCACTGGCCTTGGGGAACATGCACTCCTCTTCAAGGATGGACATAATACCCATGGGCTATGCAGGAAAGAATGTGGATGCATGATGATTACAAACATTTTACAACCACACAAATAATACAAGAGTGGTTCTAAGTAGTGATCTACAGTATGCCATCAAAGATCCGTGTGAGTGTCACTCACTTTCTCAATGAGCTCAATACAAGCGGCCAAGTCCATGCCGAAGTCAATGAATTCCCACTCAATGCCCTCCTTCTTGTACTCCTCTTGCTCCAGCACAAACATGTGATGGTTGAAGAACTGCTGCAGTTTTTCATTAGTGAAGTTGATGCACAGTTGCTCAAAGGTGTTGAACTGAAAGACAATGGACATTTTTGTTAATATTATATATCTTGCCTAAAATGATAGTGTTTGTCTTTAGGTTTAGGACTCACATCAAAGATCTCAAATCCAGCAATGTCCAGCACACCAATGAAGTACTGACGAGGCTGTTTGGTGTCCAAGGTCTGGTTGATTTTGACAACCATCCAGTTGAACATCTTCTCATACACTGACTTGGACAGGGCTCCAATAGAGTAGTACACCTAAGGAGAAATGAAAATGGTCAATAAATAAAGTGTGATAGTTGTACTAATGACAGAATTGAACATTTTGTAAAGGAACACACCAACATTTTGGGCTTTAGCCTATTCACTGTATTCCTCTGAGCTAGATTAGATGATACATACCCTTGTTATCTTGTGTCTGACGTACACACCGCAAGTTTAGCTTTTCACATGTGCCTCAAATTGGCTGGCTCCAATAGCCCACACCTCCCAATAGTGGAAAAATAACTCCAACATTTTACTATTTGCATGCTGTGGTGTGTATGGTTATGTTGTGTGCAAATAACAATGTCAAATGAGACACAGACATTATGTAAGCATGTACATACTTGGTACTGTGTTCACATTCAGGCGAAGCACTGCTACTTGTGCAGAGTGATTCGCAGGTAGCACCTGAAAAGCTCCTGTGTTTCTACTTCAAGCCCCAAGGAGCAGTGCTTTGCCTGAATGAAAATATAATTCCAAGTATGTACTGTATATGCTTACAAAATGGCTGTCTCATTTTACATTATTTGGTTTTGCACATGTCGTAACTACAAAATCACAGCGTGTAAGTGGGAAAATGTTGGCGTTCTTTTGTCAAAAGGGAAGTGTAGGCTTTTGGAGCCGGCCACTTAGAGGCACCTGCGCTACGCTAGGTTAGCGATGGGTGCGTCAGGCTAGGAGTATCTAATGATGAGATAGGTACTGTATGCCTCGACTTATCTAACTTATCTAACAGAGAAATACAGAGAATAAGCTTAAGTCCCAAAAAGTCAGCATGTTCCTTTAAACAGGCATGGGTTATGATATACTCTGTTGCTAAATAGCTATACTTTATACATAACACATCAATGACAGTGTAGTTAGTAACAGCTATAATACTTAAAATGATCACAGGAATACTACCTGCTGGACATTCTGTCCCTTGTTGACCCACTCGTTTCTTACTTTCCCCTATTACAAGTTTGTTTACCATCAAATTGGCTTTGTAGAGGTTGTATTTAGGTAAAGATCTTGCATAGTGTATATTTAATAGCTATGCCTTGTAAATAGCATATTAGTGACTTAGTGTAGTTAACCACTATCAATATTTATAATACTTTAATACTATAATATCACAAGAGCTCTGATTCTTAATTTTGATATTACCTGATTTACATTCTGTCCCTTGGTGACCCACTCGTTTCCTACTTTGACCCTTGGGTGACACAGACCCTTGATGAGGTCGGCAGAGTTCAGGCCCATGAGGTAAGCGACTTTGTCTGTATCTGGAGTGAAAATATCACAGTTACACTTTTGCCCATATTTAACTGTAACATATGTTACATCCAAAATCAGAAATTACTACACACCCTCAGTGCCATCAGCCTCTGCCTGCTCCTCTCTCTGCTTCTGCTTGAACTTCATGTTACCATAGTGCATAATGGAACCTGTCAGCTTGTAAATTCCGTTCTTCTCCTCTTGAGTAAAGCCCAGCACATCAAAGGCATCCTGTAACAAATCAAATATTTAATCAAATATTTAAACCCCTGGTACAAATAGTCTTGGCCAATACCAAACACTGCTAATTGTACCAGGGGTGCAAATAGCCTTCCCATAATTAATTAATTAAACAAACAATCAATCAATCAATTAATTAATTACACTCCCCAACATACCTCTGTATGAGTATATGGGAAAGTTAAAGCAGGCCTACTCACATCAGTGGCCATCAGCTCATCAGCATCACAAATAGAGGCTACTTGTGTCTCTCCTTGGGAGATGAACGCGTAGTCATAGGGGTTGGAGGTGATCAACAGCATCTCTGAAGAAAGCAAGACCACAGAATAGATAATGCAGCAATAACTGTGCTGAGGAAACAATGAAGTAAACGCTTATTTCAAATTCTTCAAATACTGCTCACCCAACAGCTCCGGTTTCCTTTGGGACAGGATCTGGTAGAAGATGTGGTAGTCTCTCTCAGCCTTGAGCTGAAAAGTGACACGGGACTTCTCCAGCAGATCTAGGCAATTGGAGAGTAATTATAACTTTCAAGCCATACCTATGGTCTCAACAGATGAAGACAACCAAAAATGGCGTATTTACTTACAGGTCTCAATATCTGCTGAGGACAGCTTGCCACTCACACCGAAGTGGATACGGATGAATTTACCCTAGCATGAGTGACACAACAAAATTAAACATGACAGTGACAGAAGAGAAGATGTCTAAGTTAATCAATGACTTGGAAATCAATAGATGGCTTACGAATCGGGAGGAGTTGTCATTTCTGATGGTCTTGGCGTTACCAAAAGCCTCCAGAGCAGGGTTACACTGGATGATTTGATCTTCCAGTGTGCCCTGGGAAAATAAAACACAATATATCAACTCACCTTTCTTTTTTTTTTTTTTTAAAAGTATATTTTTTAGCTTTTTTTTTGCCTCTATTAGTACAGGACAGTGAAGTGGTAGACAGGAAACAAGTGGGAGAGAGAGATGGGGTGGGATCGGGATATGACCGCAGGCCGGATTCGAACCTGGGTCCCCGTGGGCTAGTGATGCGCGGGTCGGCCCGTAACCCGCTGGTCGGGTTGGGGCGGGTAAAGAAATTATCACTTTATTTGCGGGGCGGGTTGGGGCGGGTCATTAAAAATAAAATTACATTTTAAAACCCATGTATTTTGCGTGCAATTCCCTATAGCCTATATTAAAGGAACCGTATGTAGGATTGTGGGCAAAACGAGTAGGCTAGGCTAGCCCACTGCAATTACTTTCAAAATACTGTTGCGCGGCGTATCGCCTCTCCCTCCCCTCTGAGTCGCGGTTGCCAGCATGCTGCAGGATCCAACAGGAACAGCAACAGGCTGCTATAGCTTTCAATGGCAAGTGCTAATGTTGTTTTCCTCAGCATAATGACAGAGAAACGAACTCTGATAATGCATTGCTAACGTCAGCAATGACTAGCCGTTATTATTTCCCAAACAATTCCTTAACCTACCTTTTCAATTCAATGAGCCACCTCCTCCATATGGCTCCACATTACGTTAGCCTACTTTGCACAAACATGCATAGCCTAACTTGTTTGTTCGACTGTCACAGGCTATTTGAAATGTCAATTTATACTAAGCTTACAAGTAAGTTAGCCAAACTGATGAATCTTTATCTGTGCAGGAGCAAATTAACAACACTGACTGTCTTCAAATTCTTCTCCGTTTTCAGCCGCCTCAATCTCCTATACAAATCCTTGTTTTATTTCGGACGTATTTCGTAGGCTATAATGTTTAGCCTAGATTACAAACGCTGCTTTGTAGGTTTTTGCTGTGTATTTCTAGATTTTTTAAATGTGTAGCCTATCATCTTGTTATAATGACCTGATTATCGTCCATATTCATAATTATAGCCTTTGTTGTTGCCAGTTTACAGGCGATGTTTCCAAGCACTTACAATGCCCAGTATGTAATAGTCGCGGGTGCGGGGCGGGGCGGGTTGTCAAAATAGATACAGTGGTGCGGGGCGGGCTGGGGCGGGCTAAATAATTTCATAAAAGCGGGACCCGCGGGTTGAAAAAATACCCGACCCGCGCATCACTACCGTGGGCACTCGGACCCGCAAATGGTACGGCGCTGCAGCCTGCCGCGCCACAGCGCCCCCCAACTCATCTTTCTATTACGTCTTGGACACTAGTGTCTCCATATAATTTTCATATAATTGAGATTCTAGTTTGGATCATTTCAATGTGTCCATGTTTTAAAACATTTTAAAATCAAAATTGCCTGTGGTAAAAGGTAATAGCCATACCTACAAACATGAAAACTTTCAGTTTGATAATACAGTATACATTTATACAGCAAAGGTGAATACATTATTTCTTGACTGCCACTGCGGTTTATCAGCTGTTTGTAAAGGTTAGGGAAATTGGGAAATAACATTAGGAATCATTGATCAATATGATTGGTTAAGATGCACCAGTGATTTCAAGTTAGCATAAAATCTATGTCCATTGCAACGCTAGGGCAGGAAAAAAATTGAAATTGTGAGTATCCAGAGTGAGTGAGTGGGGAGATCCGGTTAAAGTGGAAATGATGACCAGCAAACAGTGAATTGAGTTACCTTTTTCTCCTGAGAGGGGTCTTTCTTTCCAGTGGTTGCTGCAATGCTAGCAAAGTACTGGATGACTCTTTTGGTGTTCACAGTCTTTCCAGCACCAGATTCTCCACTGTTGGTGAAAACAAAGGTTCACTCCCTTGTCAACAGGGTTAGCAAGACATGTAGAACCAAAAACTGGATTATACTCACGTGATGAGGACAGACTGGTTCTCTCTGTCTGTGTAATGTACAAGCGTGAAATGTTGATGTAAAACCAATTCATGAGAAACATGATGAATTGTTGATGAACATAGGTATTGTTATTTATAGCCCTTTTCAATTTTCAATATACTGCAAAACAGTAGCTTTATTATTAACAGAAGTTGTTTTACCTGTGAGCATGTACTGGTAAGCATTGTCAGAGATGGAGAAGATGTGGGGAGGGGCTTCAGTTCTTTTCTTGCCTCTGTAAGCAGCCACAACTTCCTTGTCGTACACTGGCAACCACTTGTAGGGATTGACAGTGACACAGAACAACCCAGAGTAGGTCTGTACAAATAAACATACTATTGATTATGAAACAAATAAGGCAACAGTTTACGGTAAGTCAACAGAAAGAAACATATGGTAAGTTTGGTCAGTTGTTTTTGCTACTATGGGACAGAGCCTCATGTTTGTACCCACATAGATCATCCAGGCTGCGTAACGCTCTTTGAGGTTAAACAGCACAGCAGGTTCATGCAGGAAGGTAAACATCGCCATGTCCTCAATTTTATCGAACTTTGGCGGGTTTTGTTGGTGGACGTCTGCCTCTTTTACAGTGACCGTCTGTGTGATAGGAAAATAATTATTTGGTTAATCATCTCCATCATCTCTGCTAAACATATGTGATCATAACTCTAAACAGCTCAACACAAATGTACTCTGAGAAGAGTGTATAAAAAAAACTTTCCAAAATTGCATTTATACAGTAAACTTTAAAATAAATGCAAGTGATTCAGTAAGGTCAGTAATTAACAACTCCGAAATAGGTTTAAAATGTATTTGCCACGCATTACCTTATCAAACTCAGTAAGAACAGTGACTTTGTCACCGTCTCTGCTTTGGACCGTTCCCTTCACGTATTCAACCTCAGGGTCCACCACAAAGCAGGCCCTCTTAATGTCAAAGGGGCGAGTCTGGGCTTCCAGACGCTCCATATCGGACTTCCTCAGAAATGGGGCCGCCGCCCCAAACTCCGCCATCAACGCATCACCCATGGTGAAGACTGCAATGTAAATTATATGAACAAATTAATTCCTGCACAGATGAAACATGAGACCTTAAGGATGAAGAACATGATCATAGCAGGGTAATTGTATACTATAAAACAGCCAGACATGGGCTGTGATGTGAGTGTTCATTTTGATGGACTGCTAAATGGAATGTTAACTCTTCCACTTGTGGCTTAGATGCTCAGTCTACCATGGACTGTTGCCTAAAGACCATGGTCCCCATGAATCTCTTTGTCAGTATACTGATTAAATTAACAACTTAGAAACATATTGCCAAACTTAGAGGTCTGATGTTAAAACGTGGTTTAGGAAAACTCATGAATGCATTTATCTCCAGCAGGGTCGATTACTGCAATTAACATTTCACAGTCCTTCATAAAGATACCATCAAACAGCTTCAGGTGATACAAAATGAGTAAGCTAGGGTTCTCATCAAAAACTGACTGACCACATCATTCCAATACTTATAGTATGTCCCTGCACTAGCTTCCAGCAAGTCTCAGAATTGATTTTAAAGCACCTACTGCTTGCTTATAAATCACAAAATGGAACGGGACCATGTTATCTATTATACATGCTTCAGCAATGCACACCCTTCACTTCTCAGAAGGTCTCAGAAGATATACTTGTCTGTAAAACCTGCTGTTTGAACTAAAACATGGTGAAGCAGCTTTTAGCTGATATGTGGGTTCAGCTCTGCAACCATAAAAAAAAAATGCTTGGACTGTAGCCAGTTCAAAATCTAGACTTAGGCCCTAACTGTTCTCATGCTTTCAGCTAATCGATCAAATGCAGTTATTGTTACTGTTATGATTATTTGCTTTTGTTTTTGTAAAGCACACACTTCTTCAGTCTGTCAATCTCACCTTCTTTGGGTTAAGCCTCAGATGTTCTGTTACGCTGATTCCTCTTGCTGTAAATGACAGACAAGAAGCAATCAGGATCACAAAGTGTTACAGCAGCAGCGCTTGCACAGAATGCTAACTAAACAGATATATGTGTCTGTCTCTGACTGTAGTCAGCCATGTCTCTGTATCCATGTCTGTCCATCCATTTAGCTATCATTCTTGCTATCCTCATCCATCCAACTCTCTCTCTCTATCTATCCATCTGTTGGTCTGGTCTCCTCTGTAGCAGCAGATTGACGAACTTACCTCTGGGTTGGTTACCTCTGCTGTATCCTCCCCCACTGCCAAGGCCATGGTTGATTCGTCCTTTTTATGTGGGGTGGTCTATCCCAATATGGTCGTGAAACCATGAGACTGACTCCCACCTCACCAGAGTTTTATTAAAGGGAAACCAGCCAAACGGGTACATACATAGTAGGTATGCATGCCATGTAGCAACAATAGGCTAATATAGAGAGGAGGGAGCAGGCCCTGTGGGGGAGAACGGCACAGCATCATCAGCACCTGAACTGCGGTTCCTAATTTGGAGTTTGCTATTATGAGATACCACTCTGACCCTGTCCCCAACTCTGTCTTTCAGTGCCCTCCTTGATGTCTCAGTGGTCATGTAGAAAATCCCAACCTGCTGATCCATGTACACTTCGTCTCCTCTACATCATTCATGCTGTCTCTGGTCAGCTGTCCTTTCAGTACACCAAGCACGTTGCTTTGTTTTGGAGAGGAAGCCTGTCAGTGAGGTCTGTATGAAACCTTAAACTTGGGCAAAATTGGAAACTGATCTAACAACAGCAAGCACAGCTGTCCTTTTAAAAGACTAAGCCCTGCACTACTATTTCCTTAAGGACATAAACTACTGTTCAAAAGTTTGGAGTCACTTCGAAATGTCCTTGTTTTATCATTAATGTTGTAAATCAATGACAGTTGTAGAAAGAAATAACTCATATTTAATGCAAAATCTACATTGCCAATTATTAGCAACCATTCATCCAAAATTCCAAAGGCACATTCTGTTTACTAATCATACTAATCAAAAGTAACTCCGAAAACATTGGAGAACCCTTTTGCAAGTATGCAAGCACATAATGTAATCTGTCATCTGCTCTCATTAAAAACAATGCAACTGATCTCAGCTGATCTAAGTGACCCCAAACTTTTGGACGGCAGTGTAGATAACAATGTGAATTTCATCTCTCAGGTTCCTGCAGATAGCTTTTGAAACATTTGCCACTGTTCTTTCACACCCTTATGAATTTGTACAGCAGCTGCTCTGAAGCGGACACACAGCTGCTTCTACTGCTGTATACTGTGTGTTATACATATGGCACTGAAACACGCAGGACACATTATTTGCAAAATTAATCAAGAACAGATACCTAATCCATATTTAATTGGATTGATTGATGATGAAGACCGGGGTTTCGCCATTTTTAACTGACACTCATTTTACATTTTACACAAATGTAAAGGCATTGTGTTGATTGACATGAACTATTATCATAGACTGTATGCATAGAACTATACAGACATGAAAATCATCCATTTTATTACTGAAAACGTGAAGTCTGCTAATTAGCTGGCAGTAGTCTAATTGCAAATCTACAAATGCAAAGCTGTTTGTCTACATCCAAAAAGTGTGCTGATAGCTGAGATAAATGTAATTGAATTCACTACACAAGAAAATCATCTTGTGTCTTACTGAAAAGATTAAGACAGTGTAGGTGGCAGCTGTCCTCTAGCCATCTAGAAACACTAGTTCAACTGTTAAGCACAAAAGAAGTTAAGGAGTTGACAGTTGAGCCTTAGGCCACTGGGTCTGACACTGTTAAGCAACTTGACTTGGGGTCAAGAAAACTGTCTAGACATATTTACGCACTAAAGAAAGTGTGAAGCCACCCACAAGGTCACTGAATCCGCAGAACTCCATTCTCTCAAATCCTTAATTAGCTGTGAGATAGATACTGTATGTCATTCCATCTCCTGGGTGACCCTTATGGGGACAAGTCTCAGCTGTCATGAGTCTTTGAGCCATCACCACTAGTGGCAGAAAGATGTCACGTCTTCTTTTGGAGGACGGATATTATTGGCATGGAAAGACTTGCTTTGGCAAGTGGCTACATGGACTCCCATGACATCCTGCTTAAGTCCACCAGGAGGTGTCTGGACTCTGCATGTATCATATAGTTTCCTGATGTTAGCCTCAGCTTGTTTCTCTATGTCCACATGAGCTTTCTGACCTGTGGAAGAGGGAAAGACAAGTGGCAATCTTGTGGGAATTGTACAAGCTTGGTTGTTAGGGAGCATGGACAGATGTGGTTGGTAGGTTTGTTTCATGGTCTCCTATCCTGAAAAGGTGACATTTGATCCCTCACAAACAACCACAGTACTACCATTCAAGCACAGGAACTTGACTTTGAACATCATTATGCCTGCTCAAGTGCTGATTCTTTTTGGAGTAAGCACTTTTATTCCCTGACTACTATTTGATAAAATATGCAATTTTCTGAAAAAAAGTATGTGTATCACACTAAAATGTTTCAGATAATCAAGCTAATTTTAATATTAGACAAAGATGTGACCCTTCAAAGCAAAATCAGTTGCTTTGCGCACAACGTTATTTTGAGAAAATCCACAATAAACAAACTTCCAGGTTAAAATGATGAATTTCACGTTTTCGCATAATTCGACAGTATACAGTCTACAGTTTCATATTGTGAACTCATTTCACGGAAAAACATACGTTTTGAATATTAAACCCGGCGAAGATTCGACACATTTGCATTCGTTCCCGTTGTCCATGCCGCTTAAAAAGGGGATTTCTCCTCTTCAGGCATATCGTGACAGGAGAACCATGTCAACTTTGGACGCAGTTATCTTAGCGATAGTTTGTGTAATACCCTCGATATACATATCGTTGGAAAGCTTAGTTTATGGCCGTTCATGTGAACATGATAACTTAATTTTCTAAATTTTACCGAAGCGACTGGTTTCGTTCTGCAGGGTCACAGATAACCCGAGTGAACACAAAAGTATGTTTTCAAATGATGAATTAATTTATTGAAGGAAAAAAGCTGTGAAACCCTACCTGGCCCTAATGTGAAAAAGTAATTGCCACCTTAGTTGCTAAATTAACCAATTAACAAGATTTAATTGACAATTGGGTTCAACATCAATTGACACACCCAGCTATGATTAACCCTTTTGAGTCTAAATATCACTGTAATTACAGTGCATGAAAATGCACTGTACTGTTATCCTATTTCTTATTCCTCTTATTATTCCGCTGATCGATTTTTCCGTACGCAATTTCTCTTCAACCGTTTAACTTAGAAACGTCATTCAAACTCTGTAACATAGGTCTTCTAATGGATTAGGTTGCTATGACTTTTCCACTTTGTAACTTTTATACTTTTTAAACTATAAATTAAAAACTATTAAAATTTCCCCATAGACTTAACATTGTGATCATGACATCATAGAATCTTTATGCAAATGTGAACCACTCAGAGCAAATCAGAAGCCTGCGTTGTACACAGAGGCGGGAGTAACAAAAAAATCAGAAAACAATGGCGGCGGCCCTGGGGGTCGTAACTGGAAATATTAAATGTGAATTAAGGTTTCTTGACCACTTTTAATGGTTTATTTTGACACGATTTGTTGTTTATATGCGACATAAATGTGTTCAGGACATACAGATCATTGTAGGTTAACATAAGCTCTCTAACGGTAGAGTTAGCTTGTTACCTTGTTGACCCATGATAACTAAATCGCTAGCACACTGAAATGAACTACTATCGTGTTTCTGTACAACATTACTTGTTGTCAACATAAAAACATTAAAACGGATTGTTGTGTGTATGCCACCTGAACATACTTGGGCTAGATAAACCACTGGATATAATCTGAAGCACTAGACTGTCACGCTAACTAGCAGGCTATGTAGGCAACAAACAACTTGGACTGGTCCTAGCTTGCTTCTGCTATTATTAGTCCACATCTGGCAGCACATCTGGCATATACGCACAAAGTGCAGTTAACGTAACAAACCAAACGATTTCCGACTAAACAAATAGCCTAACGTTATCAAGCCAGGCAAAATTGCTAGCCTAGGCTTCTTGAATTAAAATAACGCAGACCACGAGAGACCTAAATAGTTCAGCTGTAAATAAAGCTAACTTCACTGAATCAATGTCAACTCCCGGTGTTGATCCCCGTCTTTTGGCAGGCGATTAGGCATAACATTTTAATGTTTACCACAGTTAATACTCCGTTGAAACTCATAGCCTACTGCTTCATCTAAAGTTAGGCTACAACCAGGATGAATATTGTAATACTCCAGACACTTTGTCAAACTTGAGGGAAATTTCCCGTGCTTTATTTATCAACCAAGTAAATATCACAACCGAGTTGCTGTTTTAGCCACAACTCACGCTTTAACAGAGCATTCTTTAACAGACCTAACTCTATGTGTCCAACTCCTTCACTCTCCGACTCCGACCTAGCCTGCGATAACAAACACACGCAAACACGTACCTAAAACTCCACCCCCAAGTTCCCCTTAAAGGGACACAACTATTTCAGGAAATCAACAGGTAGCCTAACAGAACACATCACACACAATAAAGAGGATATCACAATATGATAACAATGTAATTCGGCTACACAGCCTGCCGAAATGACCGTTGAATATTTAATCAATTTGAAAAATATAGACCTAATCATTCAGCCAATAACGTCGGTGTCGCCTAAATGTGATTTTTGTGTGCAATGCACCCTAGCTCTTCTACAGTCACAATAATGCAATACAATTATGATGTTTAACGTAGGCAATGTGAGCCTGCATAGACAGTAAAAGAATGACCTCTGAAGATTTCACCATTTCTAAAAAAGTTAATTTATCCACACATTTTGTCTACACAAATGATCTCTTGCTGTGATCCCTCGTGCTCTCATCCTAAATTGCAGAGTTTATTGTAGCAAAAAAACAACCATTCATGGTTTAACCATAAATGCATGACTTCATATCACAACATAATATCGATGTTAGGTTATAAAATAAACTAAGCCTAGTTTGCCTTTGGACTGTTCATATGGAAGCCCGTTTCCGCCACTTGGTGGAAAAAAACTGGCAGATACTAAGTCATAATTATGAGATGCAAAGTCGTAATTATGAGATAGAAAGTCATAATTATGAGATAAAAAGTCATAATTATGAGATGCAAAGTCATAATTATGAGATAAAAAGTCGAAATTATGAGATAGAAAGTCATAATTATGAGATAAAAAGTCATAATTATGAGATAGGAAAGTCAAAATTATGAGATAAAAAGTCGAAATTATGAGATAGAAAGTTCTGTTTACCGTTACCTAGCAACCCCAACAACAAGTGAGTGAATAATTAGTATTCTTCTTTACTATTTCAGCAGGGCATAGTGCAGCGGGTTAATGATCGGTTTACCATGCCGGAGATGTAGGGTTCGACTCTCAGTAGACCTGCTGTTTTTTGCATGTCAAAGTACGATCGATTACTTCTCTGTTCCTCTCCCTGCGCTCCCTCTCTGTCACTCTCTCATACACACAAACACGCACAGCCCCTATACCCTCCGTGCACACCGCGACTGTCTGTCTCCATGAAAACCAACGAGATCATCCCTGGAAGCGTGGTCGGTGGTCGCACTGATGCACCTGACGCTGCTCGGGTAGAAGCATAAAGTTCTCCCGCAACTTTTGTAGTCTATGCGTGCAACTTAATTACCAAACAGTAGAAGTAAACTCATTCTCCTTGGCCCGCTCTCGTGCGCGCTCAATGGACAGCCGCCCTCCACATGCACATTTAATCCAAATAAAACATTCACAATCGTGGACGCATTGACGCATAGAAGACGACTAGCTAAATTACTGTTATATTCGGTTAGCATCATTAGTAGGCTATGCTACAGACATTTGATTAGAACTCTTGCATTCGAGTTGACTGACCACCAATGTTTTTCAACTCCAAGACTTAAAAGGGCCTGTCCCAAGGAGAAAAAGTATTAGCTTACCTTGAAACTTTAACACATGTGGGGAAAATGAACAGTCCAACCAGTAGAGTGTGATAAGCTTAGCCTGCTATGTTTACAATATTTTCAGGCTTCAACCAGACAGCTGAATTTAAGAAGTGGAGTTGTAATATGAATAGTAGGCTATAATCTGCATAAAGTTTGCTGTTATGAATATCAGAAATGTCAGTATAGGCCTATATAATGTAAATAATTACATAATATGTGTGTGTGTTTCAAATAAAGACAAGCTTCACATCTTGGTAAAAAAAAAAAAAAAACATTATAAGGAGCGCGATAAAAAGGCGATGCAATGAACCCCCCCCCCCCCCGTCAGACATGGGGCGACCACCACACATTGCCTTCTAATCTGTGGGAAACACTGATACAGTCTACAGTTTCATATCGTGAACGCATTTCACGAAAAAATTACGTTTTGACTGTTAAACCTGGCGAAGATTCAACACATTTGCTGTCATTCCCGTTGTGCACGCGCCACTTAAAAAGGTGATTTCTCCTCTTCTGGCATATCCTGACAGGAGAACCATGTCAACTTTGGATGCGGTTATCTTAGCGATAGTTTGTGTAATACCCTCGATATACACTTAGTTGGAAAGCTTAGTTTATGGCCGTTCACGTGAGCACACTAACTTAATTTAATAAATTTTACCGAAACGACTGGTTCCGCTTTACAGGGTCACATTTGTGTTAACTACAAATTATATGTTACATTTCATTTTTGGCATTTTCATGCACTGGTAATTCCTTGGAATTGCATTTCTAGTTAAACCTGTCCCCCAAAATCCTAACATGTGAAAGCAGAGCCTTTGATTGGTAGAGATTGCCGTTGTCATTGATTTGTTTATTCCATTTTTCCTAGCTACCAGCTGAGAATCAAGATAGACACCAGGACTATCAGGACTGATGTGTGGCCGTCCGATATAACACAGTTTTCTCATCTTGAAAGTTGACCCAATGGAAACGGTAGGAAGTTAATAATCTTCTTGTCTCTAGATTTAAAGGTAGGGTAGAAGATCCTGGAAAACGATTCCAGCAAAGCTGCATTTTGAAAATACACAGGTAAGGTAAAAAGTCCCAACTCCTTTCTTCAGAATTCCCCCGAAGTCACGCCTCCTTCCTGGGTCATCACTTGTGTATTCTCCTCTTTAACTCACCCCACTGTTTCTCTGTGGAGTTTAGATCAGGGCTCTGAGATGGCAATGGAAGAAGCTTGATTTTGTGTTCAGTAAGCAATTTTTGTTTTGATCTGGACATATTTTGGTTCAGTGATCCGCTAAATGATCCAATGTCATTATCCAGTTTGAAAATATTCAGGTTTTAATTTAATCACATCCATGATTAAATGTCAGGAAAGGCTTTTCTCTCACTCTAGAACAGTTGTCTATGGGAAATTTATACCTGCATATTTATAACTGCAGAATTTTTTTTAAAGTTAATTCGTTTCACAAATATGTGTCAAATGTTGTGTTTTCAACATTATCTGGGCTACAGTGATGTTCATGGGTTACAGTGTCTGAGACAGAACAGGGGAATGAGGCTTTGTTTTACTGTACTGCTTTGTAGCTCTCTTCTGGGAGTATCCTCAGGCCATAGAGACGTATAGGCCTGTTGCTGTCCCTCAAGTTGCTAAGAAAGTCATTTGCACGCCTGAATGCTGTCTTGTTCACCATGCACCACCATGCACTTCCTTTGTCCTTGAGTACAAAGATAACCCTGTGAAATTCTTGCTAAATGTCAATGGGACTGAGAAATATTTAAATCTAATATGCAACAGATGTTCTTGCAAATAAAACAGACATCAAGGCAAAGATCCATTTTTAATTTCCCTCTTTATCCTCATAGGCTTCTTAGGTTAGAACGTATAAGACCAGAAGAGAAACAAAAATATTGCAGTGGCCCTGGACGTTTTTGTTGACGGTATGTTTTTTTTTCAGTAATTATTTATATCAAATTATGATTAACTTCAATGAAATTTGGTTAATTTGAGAAAGAGTTTCAAGATCACAGCACTCCAGTCCTACAGTATGTCAATCAATGTGTGTGTGTGTTGAGCTGTGTTGTGAAGTGAAGCACAACAGGTGTTACCTTATCATCTCCTTGGAGAATCTCAGTGGGCCAGCAGTCGACAGACTCCTCCTCAGTCACCAGAGCCAGACCATTCAGTACACAGGCATTTCAGTGTAGGATCAGCCTAAGACAAGCAGAAAGACATGGAAAGATTCTTATTGTTTTTTTTTTTTTTTTTTTTTTACTGCATACCAGATGGGTTCAGTTAATTAAGGTCAATGTAACAGAAGTAGTGATAAGATGATAGATAGATAGATAGATAGATAGATACTTTATTGATCCCCAAGGGGAAATTCAAGAAAAGACCTTAAATTGTTAAAAATGCCTAAACATCACTATTATGCTTTTGTCTTTACTATTTGTATGTATTTATACTAGTTATATCTTTCACACAGAAGAACCTTGTAGATGAGCCTCTTTTGCAGTTTTGACCGCAAAACTGAAAGTGCTCAAATGGAAGATTTCTCTAGTCACTGAGGTAGATCTTCACAATTCAGTGGCAACAACAGGAGATCTCAAAAAAAGTAAGAAGACTTTACTATGTTGAGCATGTGCTGTAATATAATTCTTGATTTGGCTTTGTTCATGAGTGTGGTAATTTATAGTTTATGCCCTCATAGTTTACATGTATGCCCTCAGTGTTTTCAATAGTACACATTGATAACTATTTCTAAAGACCTTTCAACCTTTTTTTTGTTACCATAGTTCAATGTTGTTTTTTGTGCCACCAGAAATGTGTTAGGAATGTTTGTTCATACAGAAGAAAAAAGAAGTCACATGTTTGAAGCAGTGATTACAATTCTGAGCCTTCAGCGTTAATCATATGATTTCAGTATTGTTATAGAAGACATTATCTATGATAATACATCAGTGGTATTTCAGTAATAGCTCAGTTGCATCTCAGGTATTTATTTACAATTTTTTCATGATGAATGAATATCCATCAAGTTGAGCTTTTTTTTTTTTAAGTATATTTTTTGGGCTTTTATGCCTTTAATGGGACAGGACAGTGTAGAGAGACAGGAAGCGTGTGGGAGAGAGAGTTGGGGTGGGATCCGGAAAGGACCATGGGGCGGGAATCGAACCCGGGTCGCCGGCGTGCGGTGCAGGTGCCCCAGCCAGTCGCGCCACGACTGGGGCCAAGTTGAGCTTTGATAGGCTGCAAGGCAGAAGTGTAGTGCTCTGAAGAGGAGTGCAGTGCCCTGGTGGTCTGTGAAAGTGTTGCAGGTGGTCCCTGATCACTGCTCTGGTGCTCTGGTGGTCACTGTGGGTAGGGAAATTACTATATGCACCAATCTTGCTAAATATCAATGAAACTTAGAAATGTTTAAATCTATTCATCTAGCTTAGGGTTTCTCAACGGGGGCGGTACCGCCCCCCAGGGGGCGTTCGGACAGTGTTGGGGGGCGGTGTGGACGAGGCAGCATAGAGGGGGGCGCTCGGGCACAAATGGGGGGCGTGAATCACTGTTATTCATCTCAACTTTTAAGTACTTGACAGCAACTACACATACAGTGTTCATTTGAATTTTGATTAAAACAATGTCTTTGTGCAAATTATTGACTTAATGTCAATGCTACTAGTTGTTTCTCAAACTATGGGCCGCAGACCTGCACCGGTCCGCAACGTGAACACTGCAGGCCCACGGATCCACAGAGTGAAATTATTCCCGGCGCTTCGTCTGACTTGCAATTGATCAAGCAATCGCCGACCGACAGGAAAATAAAACAAACCTTTCTGCAACCAGGAAATACTCGCTAATTTGGCGTCTTCAAACATACAGGCATGCAATTAAGTGGTGGTATGAGCGTGCATTCAATGCATGCATGTGCGCGTTTACGCGAGAGAAACTGAAACTACTGGATAACGTTGGTAGCAAAGCTCCGCCGCAACCGGTTGGAAGGCTATTTAATTATGTAACAACATTTAATAGAACGAAGTGGATTCTTCCAACGTCCATAAAAACAGAGCAGTGTATAATACAGTCTAGCATTGTGCATTGTTTAGCCAAATTTGAATATAACATGGCCAAAAGCTATTGAAGCATATCTTCCTGTTAAACTCCAAATAGTGACTTATGCCTATCTGCTCCGCCATTTACCATATACAAAGCTAATGTTGTGTTTCCTGAATCCTTACATTCAGGCATTTGAATGAAATGTTATTAAAAACCATGTCCATTTTTTCCATTTGCCTACCTGTGTATGATGCTTGCATGAGGGAAACATCCAAAAACAATGGCACCCATATAATTGCTGTTTTGAGAAGTATTTTTCCATGCAAGCATTATGCAACCATGCAAAAGCAATGCAGCTATTGTATTTATATTTTACATTAGTAAAGCAGTCCACTGATGTGCAAATGTTTTCACCAACATTTTGTGAACAATGTTAGCACATTGAATGTTGACTTTTCTGAAGTGCATGTACAAAATAGCTAGGTTTTTTTTAATACCAAAACTCTGGTATCAGCGACACTTTTTAGCCTGCAATATTAGTGATTTATTTTCTTGGGGGGGGGGGGGGGGCGGGGGGCGTTAAGAGGATCATGAAGAGGCTAGGGGGCGTTTGTCCAAAAAAGGTTGAGAAACACTGATCTAGCTGTTTAAATCTAGTATATATGACAATAAATCAGTGTTGTTTCTGTAATAGCACAGTAATATATCAGGCATTTATTTAGCAATTTTTCAGTAAATAAATGAATATTCATCAATCTTTTCATCTTCATCAGGCAGCTCCTTTAGTATGAACACTAGAAAGTGTTATGGTTATGGTTATGGTTATGGTTATTTAGCAGACGCCTTTGTCCAAAGCGACATACAAATAAATAACAATACAAATTAAATTAACAGTGAACAATTACAAACTAGGGAGAATAGTAATTTTATCAGTAAAACAATAATTTTAAGCACTAACCTAATGAGAAATAAAACAGTGAAATGAGAATAGCAATCAAATAAGTCACTCAGTTAATTATATATAATAATAATAATAACTAAAGCATGGTATGGCTAAATTTAAGGACAATAGCAAAATAAATTTCAAATTCTATCAATAGACAAATTATAACAAAACAATACTATTATACAAACCATAACACATCACAAACTCAAAGGACTAAGTGCATATTAAATAAATATGCCTTAAGACCCCTCTTAAAAGATCCAAAGCTGTTGCTGGAACGGAGAGCACTGGGCAACTCATTCCACCAACACGGAACCACTGAAGAATAGGATCTACAATTTGACCTAGCATGTATGGTTGGTCGACATAACAGACGCTCCTCAGAAGATCGCAATGGGCGGTTGGGAATGTACATCGTTATTAAAGAACTGAAGTAGCTGGGAGCAGATCCAGTCAGTGTCCTATAGGCCAGAGTGAGAGATTTAAATTTAATTCTGGCTACTATAGGGAGCCAGTGGAGAGTAACTAGGAGAGGGGTTACATGTGTCCTCTTTGGCTGATTGAAGACCAGTCGTGCTGCAGCATTCTGAATCAACTGTAGTGGTCTTAAAACACAAGCAGGTAGGCCAGCTAACAGAGAATTACAGTAGTCCAGCTTGGAGATAACCATTGCCTGTACAAGAAGCTGAGTGGAATCTTGTGTCAGATAAGGTCGGATCTTCCTAATGTTGTACAGGGTATACCGACATGACTTTGCAATTGAGGCAACATGCTCAGAGAAAGTAAGTTGGTCATCAATTATGACACCCAAGTTACGTGCCGATCTGGTTGGAGTCAGTGAGGATGAATCAAGCTGGATATTGATCTGTTGGGGAATAGCTGTTTTTGCTGGAAACACCAAGAGCTCAGTTTTGGAAAGATTAAGCTGAAGGTGCTGATCCTTCATCCAGATTGAAATGTCCTTCAGGCATGCAGAGATCCGATGGGAAACACTAGAGTCCTCAGGTGGGAAGGATAGGAAAAGTTGAGTGTCGTCCGCATAGCAATGATATTCAAATCCATGAGAGCGAATAATCCCACCTAAAGAAGTGGTGTAAATAGAGAAAAGGAGGGGCCCTAATACTGATCCTTGGGGGACTCCTGTAGTGAGGTCATGAGACTTTGATATCTGTCCCTGCCAAGACACGCTAAAAGAACGCCCTTTAAGGTAAGACTTGAACCAGTCAAGAGCTTTCCCAGAAATTCCCAGTTCATATAGTGTAGAAAGGAGAATGTCATGGTTAACCGTATCAAAGGCTGCAGATAAATCTAACAGAATTAACACTGATGACTGAGCAGAGGACTTAGCTACTCTCAATGCTTCAGTCACAGATAGAAGAGCAGTTTCAGTAGAATGACCACTCTTGAAACCAGACTGCATAGGGTCTAGTAGGTTATTCTGATAGAGGAAGTCACACATTTGCTTGAAGACCACTTTCTCCAAAACCTTTGACAAGAAAGGAAGAAGGGAGACAGGTCTGTAGTTCTTCACATCAGTTGAATTAAGTGTACTTTTCTTCAGCAAAGGTGTAATTCTTGCCTGTTTAAAAGAAGAAGGAACTATTCCAGAACTGAGTGAAGTATTAAATACATGTGTGACTGCCGGTATAATAGCGGGTGCTATAGACTGCAGGAGAGTAGACGGGACAGGATCCAAAGGGCATGTTGTTGGACGGCTTCGCTGAAGCAGTTGAGAGACCGCTTCCTCATCAAGAGGAGAGAAAAAGTCCAATGATGGCATCATGCTAACACCAGGCAGAGTCCTTCTTATAGGGTCATCAAACTGAGCACTTATCTTAGCAACTTTCTCAGTGAAAAATGTTGCAAAGTCATCTGCTGACAGTGAAGTAGCTGATGGCGGTGGTGGAGGATTGAGAAGAGACTTGAACATAGCAAAAAGTTTTCTGCTGTCAGTGGCGTTCTCAATCTTACTCTGATAATATGTTCTTTTTGCAAGTGTGACAGTGGATGAAAAAGATGATAGCATAGACTGGTATTTACTAAGATCATTTCTATCTCCAGATTTACGCCATTTCCTTTCAGCAGCTCTAAGTTCCTTGCGTACTGAGCGTATACTGTTTGTCAGCCATGGATGGCGAGGTTTAGAACGAGTGGGTCTTGTGGAAAGAGGACATGCTGCATTCAGACAGGATGCCAGTGTAGAGCAAAGAGTGTCTGTAGCATCATTAACCTCAAGTGATGAGAATGAGCTTGGAATAGGTAGAGCAGAAGTTACTAATGTTGCAAAATGTTCACTTGAGAGGCTTCTGAGGTTCCGTCGGAATGACATCGTCGGAGCAGGAACTGTAGGGTTATCAAGGAGACGCACAGAGAATCTAATGAAGTAATGATCTGATACATGTAGAGGATTAACCCAAACGTTGTCTGCAGTACAGTTACGTAGCAGAATCATATCAAGATCCTTACCAGCCTTGTGAGTAGGAGGACTGTGAACACGTGTTATACTAAAGGAGGAGAGTAAGGACAGGAAGTCAACTGAAGAGGAGTTGTCCAGATGAATGTTAAAATCACCAAGGATCAACAGAGGGCACGTATCCATTGGAATAGCAGACAGTAGAATGTCCAACTCATTCACAAAGTTGCCAAGCTGTCCTGGAGGGCGATAAATAACCACCAAGTATAATTTGTATGGTTCAGTTATCATGATGGCATGATATTCAAATGAGCTGTGGTTTTGAGTCGGTAGCAACTGAGTAAACCTCCAGTCATCAGAGATCAGAAAGCCTGCCCCGCCTCCTCTACCAGAGGAGCGACAGGTATGCGAAAAAGCATAATTGGTCGACAACGCTGCAGGTGTAGCAGTATTTTCTGGCCTAATCCATGTCTCTGTAAGCGCAACCAACTGAAGTGATAGCTGTGAGGCCAGAGCAGGAATGAAATTAGCTTTGTTCACTGCAGATTGGCAATTCCACAGCCCCATAGAAAAAGTAGGATATGAAGCTTGTTGCCTTACGGCATTAGAGCGCATACAAACTTGTTTATGTTGAATGCACATTATTACCAGTAGGATGGCAGATAACAAGACAAGGTGAGACAAGAGTGAACTTATCTGAGAGGTGCCTTGCTTGTGTCCTTGCTCGGTGGACTCGTCGCAGGTAGACTCAATTCGTCTTGACACGAGTAAGTCTTCACACGAGGACGGATTCACACGAGAGCTGACGCTTCCGCTGACGCTCCAGCACAAAAGCCACTTTAAATACTCCTAGTTGAATTAGCTGAAGACCACCCCCTCGAAAAACTCACAAGACCAAGGCCAGTCTCAGCGCAATTAAACAGACGGCCGTAATGCAAACAATATCGACTACCCACCCACTACTTAGGATCAACTTGTAACTATGACAACTACATAAACAATTCCCTTAACAACACGAAGCTCTCATGCAACTACTCAGATATAAACTTACAGTACGTAGTGCAGACGCAGCTCCAGAAAAACCACGAGTAGAGATTAGTAAAGCAAGGTCACGAGTCTACTTCGTCCAGCTACACTTAAAAATACCACCCCCGCGAAAAACTCACAAGACCAAGGCCAGTCTCAGCGCAATTAAACAGACGGCCGTAATGCAAACAATATCGACTACCCACCCACTACTTAGGATCAACTTGTAACTATGACAACTACATAAACAATTCCCTTAACAACACGAAGCTCTCATGCAACTACTCAGATATAAACTTACAGTACGTAGTGCAGACGCAGCTCCAGAAAAACCACGAGTAGAGATTAGTAAAGCAAGGTCACGAG
This sequence comes from Sardina pilchardus, assembly GCF_963854185.1. Lineage (NCBI taxonomy): Eukaryota > Metazoa > Chordata > Actinopteri > Clupeiformes > Clupeidae > Sardina > Sardina pilchardus. The sequence continues at coordinate 20,426,255 of NC_085012.1, forward strand.
TCTACTTCGTCCAGCTACACTTAAAAATACCACCCCCGCGAAAAACTCACAAGACCAAGGCCAGTCTCAGCGCAATTAAACAGACGGCCGTAATGCAAACAATATCGACTACCCACCCACTACTTAGGATCAACTTGTAACTATGACAACTACATAAACAATTCCCTTAACAACACGAAGCTCTCATGCAACTACTCAGATATAAACTTACAGTACGTAGTGCAGACGCAGCTCCAGAAAAACCACGAGTAGAGATTAGTAAAGCAAGGTCACGAGTCTACTTCGTCCAGCTACACTTAAAAATACCACCCCCGCGAAAAACTCACAAGACCAAGGCCAGTCTCAGCGCAATTAAACAGACGGCCGTAATGCAAACAATATCGACTACCCACCCACTACTTAGGATCAACTTGTAACTATGACAACTACATAAACAATTCCCTTAACAACACGAAGCTCTCATGCAACTACTCAGATATAAACTTACAGTACGTAGTGCAGACGCAGCTCCAGAAAAACCACGAGTAGAGATTAGTAAAGCAAGGTCACGAGTCTACTTCGTCCAGCTACACTTAAAAATACCACCCCCGCGAAAAACTCACAAGACCAAGGCCAGTCTCAGCGCAATTAAACAGACGGCCGTAATGCAAACAATATCGACTACCCACCCACTACTTAGGATCAACTTGTAACTATGACAACTACATAAACAATTCCCTTAACAACACGAAGCTCTCATGCAACTACTCAGATATAAACTTACAGTACGTAGTGCAGACGCAGCTCCAGAAAAACCACGAGTAGAGATTAGTAAAGCAAGGTCACGAGTCTACTTCGTCCAGCTACACTTAAAAATACCACCCCCGCGAAAAACTCACAAGACCAAGGCCAGTCTCAGCGCAATTAAACAGACGGCCGTAATGCAAACAATATCGACTACCCACCCACTACTTAGGATCAACTTGTAACTATGACAACTACATAAACAATTCCCTTAACAACACGAAGCTCTCATGCAACTACTCAGATATAAACTTACAGTACGTAGTGCAGACGCAGCTCCAGAAAAACCACGAGTAGAGATTAGTAAAGCAAGGTCACGAGTCTACTTCGTCCAGCTACACTTAAAAATACCACCCCCGCGAAAAACTCACAAGACCAAGGCCAGTCTCAGCGCAATTAAACAGACGGCCGTAATGCAAACAATATCGACTACCCACCCACTACTTAGGATCAACTTGTAACTAACTTGTGTTATAATGAACAGTAGAAGTGCTATCATTTGTGTAGAAGTTTCTCATTTATTGAATTGTTTACTTTTGACCACGAAGCATGACCAGATTCCTCAAGATACAGTAGCAAGAGGTCAGGGAGCTGTAAACTGTCTTTGGCTCAGTAGTAATGGAGACCTGAGGTCTAAGATCAAATCAAAAGCAGACTTGGCCCCCATGAGAATGCCCATAATGTCCCCTACCATACTTGTTTTCGTTAGCCTGCAATTTGTTAACAGCTTTTTCTATCGGACTAAGATGAACAGTAGAAGGTGATCAGTCTTAGGAAGGATGCCAGTGACATTGCAAAGACCTTTGGTCAGTCCAGGCTAAGCAAATCTCTGTTGACTATATGCATATAAACTGCATCTGGCAACTTGATGAGACTACAATGACCAGCTGATTTAATACAGGACATTAATATTGTATTGAATATTAATGTGTTTAAAAAGATGTATATTATTATTATTATTATTATTATTATTATTATTATGTCTTCTGCAGCACATCACAGTAGTGGTCCTCCATCACAGAGATCAGAAGCTAGGGGACACAACTTTAACATTATTGCTTGCTCAGGGATGGACAGAATGCATACTGTATATTAAAAGGAAGTAGGTTTATTTTCTGAGACTATATCTGTAAGGAACTTTGTTCATTTAGACCTGTAAGTCTGCTGTACCTTCATATCAAATACTTGGTACCATCAGGCATGACTGTCAGTTTAATTAAATGTATCTTCATAGCATCATCAAAAAAGAAGAAAGCCCTTAGTTTAGTTTTTTCCTTTGTTCTGTGTAGGCCTGTTGTGAGTGTATACAGTAGGTGGGGTCCTTAATGAATATTACATGCAAGTATATCATGAATATACAAACAACAGAAACACTTTTTAAGTGGTTGTATTTGAATGCATACCATACTGAAAACTAAACAAGAACTTTTCACAGCAAACAAGAACTTTTCAGACACGTCCATCATGGGAACTTCACTCTTCATCGTGTCCTTTCTGTGATACAGAAAAAAGATATAGTCAACCATGTGGATAAATATAATCGATAAGGGTCAAAATTAACTACTATTAATCTACCAGCCACTTTCACGTTTTACCAGCATTTCACTGGTGCAATATATTATATAAATATCTGTACTGGTCATAACAGTGATATTGATATGTTTGTGTTCAATACAGTGGCAACTGTTGCTCTCACCTTGCCACCTGTATCACGGCTCTTGGATCTCATTTTGTTGACCTGAGATTCAGCTATGTCAGCTCTCTCCTCAGCCTCATCCAGCTCATGCTGCAGCTTGCGGAACTTGCCCAGATTGCTATTGGCCTGCTCTTCCTGAAATGTGCACACAAATTTAATTTATTGTTTATTTGAATGTTCAGCAGTTAATACATTAAAATACTTTGATGAAAGAAAAACTAAGAAGAAGAAAATGTCCACTTACAGCCTCCTCTGATGTTCTCTTGTAGGACTTGACCTTCAGCTGCAGTTTGTCCACCAGATCCTGAAGACGATGCAAATTCTTTTTGTCCTCCTCAGTCTACAGTACAGATGGGGAGAGGTGGGTGGATTTTGTGTTAACATTTAGCATTATATATTATAAAAAGTATTTTTGGTATGGTATAATTTAATATACCTGATAGGTGAGCTCCTTGATGCGGCGCTCATATTTACGGATTCCTTTGACAGAATCACCGGCCTTCCGTTGCTCACTTTCCACCTCACTTTCCAGCTCTCTCACCTAAATGTAGACAAATATAGCAAATGTTTTTGCATATATCTATCTGTAATTAAATGTAGTTAAGCACTGATTATTAGAAAAAGCTGTTTAGCAAAAACACAGCATTTACCCTGGTCTCCAGTTTCTGGATCTGCTTCTTGCCACCCTTCATGGCGATTTGTTCAGCTTCATCCAGACGGTGCTGCAGGTCCTTGATGGTCTGCTCCATGTTCTTCTTCATGCGCTCCAGGTGAGCACTGGTGTCCTGCTCCTTCTTCAGCTCCTCTGCCATCATGGCAGCATCAGTGATGGCCTTCTTGGCCTTTTCCTCTGCATTCCTGCACTCCTGCACAGCCTCCTCTACTTCATTCGACAACTGGGATGTATCACCCTCCAGCTTCTTCTTCTGGTTCAGCAGGCTGGTGTTCTATGTGTAGCAAGACATAAATGTTCAGTGATCTGTGTCACATTGTAAAAATCTGGTTTATGAAAAAATGTTGATACCACAATGCTAAGGGTTTACCTGAGAGTGCAGCAGCTGCACCCTCTCACTGACGTCCAGCAGCTCCTGTTCAGCCAGTTTCCGGCCTCTCTCAGTCTGCTCCACCAGGGACCTGAGCTCATCCAATTCAGCCTGCAGAAGATTGCTGCGTCTCTCCACAATAGCAGTGTTCTCTTTGAGATCATCATTACTACGTAGAGCGTCATCCAGCTGCAGTTGCGCATCCTGCAATGTAAACATTAAAAATGTAAACATGTATTGTCCAGATTGCTAATATACAGCCTAACCTTCTTGCAGTTAATTCTTCTTTGATTGTATTCAGATAGCTATTCAAAAAGATAGTTAACCAACTGCAGAAATAAAAGCAAAGTTACACTTTTCAGACAAGATGGATATGGAATATAGTTTAACATGGATTATTTTAAGATGCCTTTGACTACATGCACAACTATCGGTAAGTAAATAGAGAAGATGAAAAAATACATGAGGGAAATATTTTAATATGTAAGTGATAACGTATTGTCCCTTCAGGTGGAACCAAAACCCCTCCGCTGTACGTCGGGGTTCTGTTCGCCCTGTCAAAACGAGAAAAGAAACTAAACACATTATGCATTTAGAAATGGCTTGGCTACTGTTTCTTGACTTCTGCCAACAAAAAAAATAGTTTGCCACACAGATAGAACTTGACAGTTTCAGGTGTTACATGGCAACATCTTACTAGCTGACTTTCAGTGAAATTGCATTGCAATAAGCGAATGGACCTCTTGCGGAAGGATATGAAAGATGTGAATCAAAAGCACAAAGCCTTCTGCCCTTGACAGCAGTCATTATATACAGTATTTTGCAGCGGTAATTATATGGATTTAAGAAATTTCTGAACGTTGGGAAGGTCCACTCATGTGAATGGAACTTTCTGCAGTACTTTGAAGAGCCGTGTAAAATAGCTAGGAATGCACTCATAACAACTATGCATTTAGTGATCTCTTTACTGTCAATGGGATTATGGAGCTCTGTAGGCTGCATTGTTTTACCTTCATATGTCCATGGAGACCCTTGAGCTGCTTCTGGGCCTCAGCTGCCTGCCTGTTGGCCTGGCTGAGCTGGATCTCCATCTCATTTAGGTCTCCCTCCATCTTCTTCTTCACTCTAAGAGCCTCATTCCTGCTGCGAGTCTCAGACTCCAGTGAGCTCTGCAGGGTATCCACCACTCTCTGCTGGTTCCTCTTGGCCTGCTCCATCTCCTCATCCTTCTCAGTAAGTTTGCGCTCAATGTCAGCTTTGACCTGATTGAACTCCAGCTGAGCTCTGAGGATCTTGCCCTCCTCATGTTCAAGGGTACCCTGTGGAGATATAGGAACATGATAGTCTACTTAATTATATATTTCTGTAAAATAAATAAATAAATAAAACAAGCGTCCTATGATGCCTTGGAATGAGGGAAACTAGTTTTCGGTTTATTTAGATTTGTATGAATGTACAGTACCTCAGCTTCCTCTAGAGCAGTCTGGATCTCTGCCTTCTCTTGCTCAAGTGTCTTCCTGGCCTTCTCAAGCTCATGAATGCTCTTTCCAGTCTCACCAAGTTGCTCAGTGAGATCAGAAATTTCCTCTGGAAAGCAGATGAAGATTAGTTACTTGTGTGATGTCACTTTGACAATTACATATGTTTTCTCTTAATGAAGGATCAAACAGACCTTGGAGATTCTTGTTCTCTCTCTTCATGGTCTCAAGGTGATCCAAAGATTCCTCATAAGAGTTCTTGAGTTTGAAGAGCTCAGTGCCAAGAGATCTGGTTTCTTTCTGAGCGCTCTCCAGCTCAGTCTGGGACTCCTCATACTTCTGCTTCCACTCAGCCAAGACCTGTTGAGGCGACAAGTGTTAAGGCCCGTTCACACCAAGATCGATAACGATCATGATAACTATGAAAAAAATATCGCTCTGGTTAATATAAATGTCAACGTTCACACATAAACTATAACGATAACGACATGAAGAACGATATCGTTGCTGATCACTTTCAGAGCGATTTTGAGAATGATAAAAAACTAACAGCCAATCAGAACCCAAAATATTCTAGCCATCACATTCATTAACACGAGGAGAGAATTGTCTTATCGTCGGCCAGTATGGACGGTTTTATCGTTATGGTTATTGTTATCGTTATGGTTATCGTATTTGGTGTGAATGCTCCTTTAATCTGAAAATCATGTGACGAAACATTGGCAATGGTGTTTTGACCAGTGGGCTGTTTGCTTACCTTATCAAAGTTTCTTTGTCTCTTGTCTAGAGCAGCAGCAGCAGCATTGGATCGCTCCACATCTACCATGAGATCTTCAATCTCATTCTGCAGTCTATGCTTAGTTTTCTCCAGGGAGGAGCATTTGGCATTGACAGCCTCCACAGCTTCCTCTGCATCTTGCAGACGTTGAGCCAGCTTTTTCCTGAGGAAAAATAAATTGAAAGTGAGTGACACATGTACATGCCATGTCTAAACATTGATTTCATGGTGATAATTTATACACAGCCAGTTCAGGGGGCCTTACTTGGCATCTTCCAGCTCCTCAGTCCTCTGGATGGCATCAGTCTCGTACTTGGTTCTCCACTGAGCCACCTCAGAGTTGGCCTTGGAGAGACTGCGCTGCAGCTCAGCCTTGGCCTCCTGCTCTTCCTCAAACTGCTCTCTCAGGAGGTCAGCATCATGGCGAGAAGACTGCACTGCATGGGCTAATGCATTCTTAGCCTGTGGATAGGATCAGATACAAGTCTTTAAGATATGTCATAGCTGTAGAGTAACGATTTTCTGCAAGTCAGATATCAATACCTTCACTTCCTCCTCAAGTTGCCTCTTGAGATCCTCAACCTGCTGTGTGTAGGACTGTTTGCCTCGTGTCAGTTGGGAAACAAGCGAGTCTTTCTCTTCTAGCTGTCTTGCGAGCTCACCTTGATGAACAGAATATACATTTTTCAATTATTTTTTTTCTTTTCATCTTTTTTCCCCTCTTGTTACAGTACATGTATCAAATGAATGAGTTGATTTGCCCTTTTGACTTACCATTTTCAGTTTGAAGCTTGGCTCTCTGCATGGTGAAGTCATTGATGGAACGCTGCCCTTCCTCAGCCTTTGTTCTGTATTCACTCATCTGGTCCTCCAGTGTTCTGCACATCTTCTCCAAATTTGTCTGACAAAATAATATAGAACATTGTTCTCATGTACTATTTTCTTGAAAACTGTTGTCATACTGTAGATATTTCAGTGATACTGTAGAAGTTCTTTCTGTAGTAATTTTGTACAAACCTTGGCCTTGGAGACCTGTTCCATGTTGGAGGCAACATCGTCCAACTCCAGACGGAGCTCGCTCTTCTCCTTCTCAAGCTTTTGTTTCACTCTCTGAAGGTTGTCAATCTGCTCACCGAGGTCAGCTACACTGTCTGCATGCTTCTTCCTCAGTGTGGAAGCAGTGGCCTCATGCTGCAGAGTGGACTCTTCAAGATCTCTGCGCAGCTTCTGGAACTCAGCCTCCCTCTTCTTGTTCATCTCAATCTGGGCAGCAGTGGCACCTCCAGCCTCCTCCAGCCTCTCACTGATCTCCTCCAGCTCTCTGGCCAGGTCTGCCCGCTGCTTCTCCACTTTGGCTCGGGCAGCTCTCTCAGCCTCCAGCTCTTCCTCCAGCTCCTCAATGCGAGCCTAGGGAGAGTAAAATAGTAACTTGTTGTGAGAAATATACAGTACATACAGTATGCTTCCACAATATGTTGTTTTATACAGTATCTTAATAGTTTTTATTTACCTGCAGCTCCTTCAATTTCTTCTGGAGCTGGGCAGCCATAGCTTGTTCATCTTCAATCTTGCTATTTAGTTGACTGATCTCAAAGTCTTTTCTGTGTTAAAACAGGTCAATGAAAAATATCAGCGGAATATACTGTATATTGTCTGGTATGATTGATGCTGATGTTTTCTAATTATTATTAATTATACATGTAGACAGTGTTTGATTTGTACACACTTCTTCATCCGCTCTTCAAGCTGCTGTTTGTCATTCTCCATGTCCATAAGACTTTCCTGGGTCAACTTTAAGTCACCCTCAAGCTTCCTCTTAGCTCTCTCAAGATCCATCCTAAGTTTCTTTTCTTGTTCCAGGGACCCTTCAAGCTATTAGGATAAAAAAGGAATTGTGAAAAAGAAGGAAAGGTGTCTTCAATTTATGCATTGAGACATAGATTCCTGTTTTTAGTACCTACATCATCAACTTGCTGTTCCAGCTTGGTTTTGGCCTTAGTCAGAGTGTTGACTTTGTCCTCCTCGCTCTGAAGGTCATCCAGTGTTTGCTGGTGAGCCTCCTGCAGTGCTTTCTTTTCCTTGGTCAGCTTGGCAATTATTTCATCAAGAGCTGCCATCTCCTCTGTCAGGTTTTTAACCTAAAAGTAAAGTTGTCAAATGATTACTTGATTACTTGACTTGACTACTTTCATTGCATTTTCCTTGGAAATATTTTCAGTTGTGCTGACCTTATTCTCAGTGGCATGTTTTTCCTTTTCCACTTTAGCTAGTGTGAGCTCCAGGTCATCAATATCCTTCTTGAGCTCAGAGCACTCATCCTCCAACTTCCTCTTCTTTGCAGTCAGCTCTGAATTCATCTCTTCTTCATCTTCCAGTCTCTCTGTCAGCTCCTTGGCTTTGGCCTCAAGCTGAATCTTGCTCTTGATAAGACCTTCACATCGCTCTTCAGCATCACAAAGACCGTCTTGTTCCTATGATGATGAATAGATTGTAGATTGATAGATTTAAGCTACAAATGTTAGTAGATATATAGCATATGACACATTTGCACATGCTTTTGAATATCAGTTAAATTAAGATAAGTGCATCCTTTACTGACTAATAAATAGTCACTGGTTAAATTGTAGAGTATACTCACAGTCTGGACTTGAAGTTGCAGGTCATTCTTCTCTTGGAGAACAGAAACCATTTTCTCTTCCAGCTCTTTTCTACGAGCCTCAGATTTAGCATAGGCCTCCTTCAGCTTCAGGAATTCTTCCTTCATGTTTGCCATCTCTTTCTCAGACTCAGCAGATTTCAGGAGGGGCTTGATCTTGAAGTACATCTTCATCCAGGGCCAATTCTTGACCCCCATGAATGCACGGACGTTCCACTGGATCACCAGTAGTGAGTCCCTATAATGTAATTAATGCTTATATCGGTCTTTCTCTTTCAAATTTCAAGTGAGGTTTTATTTCCATGATGTGTTCTGATTATTAAAATAAATAACCTAATGTACAATAAAGTAATATAAATATGACCTTAATGTATAAGTGGTTCATTTCAATCAAAAATAAATATAGAACATATGTTTTTATAATGCAATGTTGCCAAGAAATAGTATCTGTATATGGTGTTGAAGAACTCTAGTGGGTACAAGTATGAGCAGCTAATACCAGTGATACTCTTGTAGACTGACCACTGGATCATCAGCAGTTAAGTTAAAGTCTTTCTCTGATGATTTCCTCTTAAGAGTAGAAAGTATTTTTACCTTCTAGTAGTCTAGTAGTAATGTTCAACAATTTTCAAAAGATGTTTTATTTCCATGATGTGGAAATATTGAAAATATTCATGATTTTGGTATATATCATGTGGTTATTGAAAAAAAGAACTTAATATATAATATATAACTTAATGTATAAGAGGTTATTTTCAATTAAAAGTAAATCTACAATAAATATGGTTATTAATGCAGTGTTGCCAAGAAATTATATCAGTGTATGGTATTGAAGAACTCTGATGAGTACAAGTAGTACCACTGATTTTCTTTACCCTTTGTTATTCTTTTTAGAGGTTATTCTCACCTGCGTTCTAAAATTTTCTGGAACTCAATCCTGGCAAGAAGTCCACGGCTTCTAGACTGAATACCAGTGATGATGAGAGCGAGACGGTCGTCTCTCATTTCCTCCAGGACACCCAGGAGACCAGCTTTGAAGAACACCTGACAAGAGTCAAAACAGGTAATTAACAGTATATTTTACTATATAATTGTAGCTGAAATCCTGATCTACCAAAACATATGACATACCAGAGTCTATCTATGTGCCAATATACAAGATTTTAGTTAAAACCCTCAATACCTTAGTGTGGCCAAGCCTGTACTGCTCATGGTCAATATCCAAGGAGCCAAGCAGTTTCTCTGCTGCCTTCTTGTTGTCAATGAACTGGCCTTCAGGAATGGCATTGGGGTTCAGGATACGGTATCTAAAACCAAGAAGTATGATTGTAATTTTGAATAGCTAATTTGGCATGGCACCTACAGTACCTTAAAGGAAAATTATGTCGGTGCCTTATTGAGGTATCTATCATGTTTTTCTTCCAAACAGTGGTGCTGCTTCCGGTCAAGTCCTTACTAGTCAATTGAGACACACTATTTTCTTATTTACACAGAAACAAATATGTACAGGTTATATCCTCAAGTAATGGGTGCACTTTTATATTACTGTTACTATGTAACAGCACAGAAATGATCTTTGTAGGGATAGACATGTGTCTATTAAGGAGAGAGCTTATGTGCAACAATTGCTGCTGGAAGCGCCACCATCATTCGGAAGAAAGACAGAAGCATGTGACAGATATGGGTTTTATACCCTTTCCTAATATTTACAGAGGCAAACAGGCACTGCGATAACTCCACAGTGATTCTATAGTGATTCAGTAGCCTACAGATGCAAAAGCCGCTAAACACCACCTCCTATCGATGGTGAGTGAATGCTCTCCACACATAGTACACCTTAATCAAATCATTTAGCTTCAAGACCTGCTACATATCACTCTCTTCCTGGTTTGAAATGTGGATTTGTAGGCAGAAGCCTCTAAATGCCACTTCCCTTTGTCAGCAAAAGCCGCTACCTTCCATAAACCAATCAGAAGGCAACATCAAATCATGTGACTTCATTTAGCTCAGGGCAGTGCCCAGAGGAGCCGGCTTTTCTGTAAACAGTGTTGTGTAAAGATTATTTTAGGGGAGACTGACCTCCTGTGAAAATAACAGTTTGTGGGTGCTACAGTAAGGAGACACATTGTCCCATGTGTGACACAATGAAAATGCAGTTTCTCAAAGTAGCCTGAAAGTTTGCAGATGCGTTGCGATAACTTTAGCCTTTGTTATGGATGTGTTAAGTTTTGTCTTCCCACTTTAAACAGTCAACATCTTTCCAGGAATGTCAATTTAGGGTCCTTCAATGTGTCAGGAGGCAGATGCCCATTACCCTAGCCATTCTCACTATTAGCATGATAGCTAACTAAACACAGCACTGTTTCTTGCCCTGAATTAAATATGCAAAGACATCTAACAACAAAATGCCTAAATTCTCCCCAGAAAGCTGACCCTACCTCTGTTTGAAGTCTCCGTACTGGATCCTGTTGGGGAAGCCCTTTCTGCAGATCCTGATGCCTTCCAGCACACCGTTACAGCGCAGCTGGTGCATGACCAGAGGATTCTCCATGGCCCCAGGAGTCTTGGTCTCGTTGGGGATGAGGCAGCGTACAAAGTGGGGGTGAGTTGACCTTAAGTTGGTCATCAGCTTGGCCAGGTTCTCCTGTTATTCAGACATTGAAATACAAAAAGAAAATCAGGATGACATTTTGGCGGATGGCCCATTGAGCCATTTGTATATTTGAAAGAAAGTGGTGCGAATGAATGTCTTGCATTCAGTATGTTAAATTAACGAACACACTTACCCTATGAAGGGCAGACACAGTCTGGAAAGAAGAACCCTTCTTCTTCTTGCCGCCGCCACCACCCTCCGGGGCTATTAAAATATCACATCTCCTTCAGCTTTTCACTTGAACATGATGTTGATTCATTATTGTCACAGGAAAAGATTGAGAGAATACCTGAGTCAGCACCGGCATACCCGGCAAAGAGGGCACACAACATCTTAAGAGTTGACTTCTGAAAGAGCCCGACCACGGTCTCATTGAGAGGGTCTTTGTTCTTCACCAGCCAGTTGCCAATGTTATAATCAACAGTGCCAGCATAGTGAACCAGGGAGAAATGGGCCTCTGGTCTCCCCTTGACAATCCTTGGCTTCTGGAAGCAGGCATTTTTGCCCAAGTGGTTGTCATAAAGCTTAGCTTTGAATGTTGCATCACTGGCCTTGGGGAACATGCACTCCTCTTCAAGGATGGACATGATACCCATGGGCTAGGGAGGAAAGAATATTGCAGCATGATGATTCAAAACATTTTACAACCACAGAAATAATAGTGATCTATGCCTCAAAGAAAAATGTGAGGATGTAAAGTGTCACTTACTTTCTCAATGAGCTCAATGCAAGCGGCCAAGTCCATGCCAAAGTCAATGAACACCCACTCAATGCCCTCCTTCTTGTACTCCTCTTGCTCCAGCACAAACATGTGGTGGTTGAAGAACTGCTGCAGCTTCTCATTAGTGAAGTTGATACACAGTTGTTCAAAGGTGTTGAACTGAAAGACAATGGAGATTTTGTTAATATTATTTAAATATCCCGTTTGTCACATATTTTGCTTAGAATTATTGTCATCGTCTTAGCTTTAAGACTCACATCAAAGATCTCAAATCCAGCAATATCCAGCACACCAATGAAATGCTGGCGAGGCTGTTTTGTGTCCAAGGTCAGATTGATCTTGACAACCATCCAGTTGAACATCTTCTCATACACTGCCTTTGACAGGGCTCCAATAGAGTAGTTCACCTAAAGAGGAAGGAGAAATTAATAACATGGAATATGCCAATGAATAAGGTGTGACAGCTGTACTAATGATAAAATTAAACACTTAAGTTGTTAAACAGGCATGGGTTTTTAATATTATAGTCTGTTGTTTAATAGCTACCGTAATTTCCCGACTATTAGCCGCAGCTTATACATTGATTTAGCAAAATCTCTTCAGCTATGAGGTTAACACGTGGGCAGTTAATATGGTGTGCATATGGTTTTGTTTCTTTTAACTTGCAAATCACTGTCCTCACTGTATATTGTGTACATAACACATCAATGACTTAGTGTAGTTACTAACTACCTTATCAATGTTTATAGTACTTAGAATGATCATACTGTAGGAATACTACCTGCTGAACACTCTGTCCCTTGGTGACCCACTCGTTTCCTACTTTGACCCTTGGGTGACACAGACCCTTGATGAGGTCAGCAGAGTTCAGGCCCATGAGGTAAGCGACTTTGTCGGTATCTGGAGTGAAAATATCATAGTTGCACCTTTGTCCATATTTAACTATAGCATGTGGGTTACATCCAAAATCCAGAAATTGCTACACACCCTCAGTGCCATCAGCCTCTGCCTGCTCCTCTCTCTGCTTCTGCTTGAACTTCATGTTACCGTAGTGCATAATGGAACCAGTCAGCTTGTAAATACCGTTCTTCTCCTCTTGAGTAAAGCCCAACACATCAAAGGCATCCTGTAACAAATCAAATATTTCTTTCACTAATTAATTACACCCCTCAACATAACCCTCAATGAGGATATAAGAAAGTTAAAGCAGGCCTACTCACGTCAGTAGCCATCAGCTCATCAGCATCACAAATAGAGGCTACTTGTGTCTCTCCTTGGGAGATGAACGCGTAATCAAAGGGGTTGGAGGTGATCAACAGCATCTCTGAAGAAAGTAAGACCACAGGACAAGTAATGCTAATGTATTGAGCTAAGGAAACAATTAAGTAAACACTTATTTGACTTTCATGCACTCAAATGCCTGGAGATATACATGCATTTCTTACCCAACAGCTCTGGTTTTCTTTGGGACAGGATCTGGTAGAAGATGTGGTAGTCTCTCTCAGCCTTGAGCTGAAAAGTGACACGGGACTTCTCCAGCAGATCTGAGGGATATAAGAGTAATTATAACTTTCAAGCCATTGTTTTGGTCTCCACAAATGAACAAATTAATTAAGTGGGGCTTAATTTACTTACAGGTCTCAATATCCGCTGATGACAGCTTGCCGCTCACACCGAAGTGAATACGGATGAATTTACCCTAGCATGAGTGACACATAAAAATTAAACATGGCAGTGATAGGGTAGAAGTCTGATGATCATGAGTTGAAAATTAAAACAAGGCTTACGAATCGGGAGGAGTTGTCATTTCTGATGGTCTTGGCGTTACCAAAAGCCTCCAGAGCAGGGTTACACTGGATGATTTGATCTTCCAGTGTGCCCTGGGAAAATATAACACAACATATCAACTCAATTTTCTAATGCTAGGTCTTGGAGACTAGCCTGGCCCCACCCACCAAGGGTCGCCACACATTTTCATTTAACTGAGACACTGGTTTTGCTCCTTTCAATGTGTTTATTATTAAAAAAAAAAAAAAAAAAAAAAAAACATTTGGCTGTGATAGAAAGTTGAAATGAAATGAAAGGTTGAGTGAGTTTGGTTAAATTAGGTTACTTGGAGACATAGCCCAAGTGAAAGTGATGATCAGCACAGTGTGAATTGAGTTACCTTTTTCTCCTGAGAGGGGTCCTTCTTTCCAGTGGTTGCTGCAATGCTAGCAAAGTACTGGATTACTCTTTTGGTGTTCACAGTCTTTCCCGCACCAGATTCTCCACTGTTGGTAAAAACAAAGGTTCACTCCCTCGTCAACAAAGTTAACAAGAAATTTGAAATGTTAAAAAGACTGGATTATACTCACGTGATAAGGACAGACTGGTTCTCTCTGTCTGTGTAATGCATGAAATGTTGATATAAAACCAAGAACATACAGTTATATTCATGAATTCCTGATATTCATTTTAAAGCAACATGATGAATTGTTGATGAACATAATAATTGTTATTTATAGCCCTTGTCATCAATTTTCAATATACTGCAAAACGGTTGCTTTAACTGTTAACTCACTGTAAAGTTTAACAGAAGATCTTTACCTGTGAGCATGTACTGGTAGGCATTGTCAGAGATGGAGAAGATGTGGGGAGGGGCTTCAGTTCTTTTCTTGCCTCTGTAAGCAGCCACAACTTCCTTGTCATACACTGGCAACCACTTGTAGGGATTGACGGTGACACAGAACAACCCAGAGTAGGTCTGTACAAATAAACATACAATTGATTACGACCAATGTAAGCAAATGAGGTAGCAGAATAAGTCTACAGAAAGAAATATACAGTATGCTGGTACAGTTGGAAATTGTTTTTTGCTACTATGGGACAGAGTCTCAGGTTTGTACTCACGTAGATCATCCAGGCTGCGTAACGCTCTTTGAGGTTAAACAGCACAGCAGGCTCATGCAGGAAGGTGAACATCGCCATGTCCTCAATTTTATCAAACTTTGGCGGGTTCTGTTGGTGGCAATCTACATCTTTTACAGTGACCGTCTGTGTGATAGGGGGAAAAAATCAGTCTCTTTGGAGAATTATCTCCTCCATCTCTGATTCACATATTTTATTATAAATGTAAGCAGCTCAACACAAATCTAGTCCGAGAAACGTATAAAAAAAACTTGGCAAAATTGCATTTCTACATTAAACTTCAAGTAAGTATGCTTTCAAATAAAAAATAATAGCTAAATGGAAAAATATACAAGAATGCAAGTGATTTAGCAAGGTCAGTAAGTAACAACTATGAAATAGGTTTGCATTACCTTATCAAACTCAGTAAGAACAGTGACTTTGTCACCGTCTCTGCTTTGGACCGTTCCCTTCACGTATTCAACCTCAGGGTCTGTCACGAAGCAGGCCCTCTTAATGTCAAAGGGGCGAGTCTGGGCCTCCAGACGCTCCATATCTGACTTCCTCAGAAATGGGGCCGCAGTCCCAAACTCTGCCATCAACGCATCACCCATGGTGAAGACTGCAATGTAAATTATATGAACATGAATGAATGAATTCCTGCACAGATGAAACATGAGAGAACATTGGAGAACATGATTATATCAACAAGTCAGGATGGGCAAAAGAAAATCAGTTTTAAATCCTAAAATCAGCATATGACAGACAGACCTTAAATGCTTTTGCCAATACTGTTAAGATACTGGGGGGGGATGTTGCTGAGTTGGGTTGTTTTAAGTTACAGTGAGGCTTGAAATGTATAAAGTGGATCAGGAGTATTAAATGGGTGAAGTTGGCCCTTTTGCCTTAAGACCATGGTCTCTTTGACAATACACTGACCAAATCAACTACTGGATTTCTCAAAATTGTCTCAAAACAAAGAAACAATAATAATTATATTTTGTAAATGGGAGAGATACTTCTGCCACTCTTCTTGACAGTGATTGAAATTGTAACACCCATAAAAGCAGTAAATCAGTTTTTTCGCCACCTCAGAAACATTGCCAAACTTAGAGGTCTGATGTCAAGCCATGGTTTAGAAAACATGTATTTACTACTATGGACCTTTCACAGGCCTTCTTAAAGAAACCATCAAACAGCTTCAGGTGATATGAAAGGCATTAGCTAGGGTTCTCATCAAAAAGTTACTGACCGCATCACTTTACAGCACTACTGTTTTCTCATAAATCACTAAATGGAACAGGATCAAATTACCTGGAAGACATACTTCAGCCGTACATACCCTTCACACCGCGGAGGTCTCTGAAGTAATACTTAGATTGCTGCTGTTCACAGATGTTTGACTAGGACTGGGTTACACATTTTTGAATCTGGTCAGCTAAAGTTCAGCTAAATTTTTGATAGTTTCTAACCCATGGGTTATGTGTATGTGTGTCATGTCATTCTGGATGTGATATTATACTTCTTTGTGATTGTCTGTTGAAGGCAATCTTTGCAACATGTCTAAGTGCAGTTTGTGGTAAGATCCACATTATTAAGTTCACAAAGCACTCTTTGAGGTGAGTGCTATTGTTCCTTGTAGTACTATTGCTGTCCTTAGTTGGGCAAAAAAATGACTTGACTATTGTTTTGTGATATTTTCAGTCTGTAAATCTCACCTTCTTTGGGTCAAGCCTCAGATGTTCTGTTACACTGATGTCACTTGCTGTAAGTGAATAGACAATAAGCAATCAGATCACACAGTATTGCAGCAGCAGTGCTGCAGTACTTCACTGAATGCTAACTGAACAGATCTATGTATCTGTCTCTGACTGTCTCTGCTAAGTCTCCATATGTCTGTCCAGCCATTTAGCTATCATTCTTGCTATCATCCATCCATCTCTCTCTCTCTCTCTCTCTCTCTCTCTCTCTCTCTCTCTCTATTCATCTGTTTGTCTGGTTTGCTCTGTAGCAGCAGATTGACTACTTACCTCTGGGTTGGTCTTTGCTGTATCTGCCCCCAGTGCCAAGACCATTGTTGATTCATCCTTTTTATGTGGGGTGGTCCATCCCAATATGGACATGAGACCATGACACTGACTCCCACCACACCAAAGTTTTATTAAAGGAAAACCAGCCTAAAGGGTGCAAACATGACAGGCATGTATGGCATGTAGAAACAATAGGCGAATATAGACAGGAGGGCACTGTTGGTGAGAATGACACAGCATCATCAACACCTGAACTTGGTCCCTAATTTAGAGTTTGCTATTGTGAGATACATCTCTGACCTTGACTCTTACTCTGTCCTCCTTGACTTCTCCACTGCCATGTAGAAAATCCAACCTTTTGATCCATGTACACTTGTCTACATAATTCATGCTGTCTCTGGTCAGCTGTCCTTTCAGTACATAAAAGACAGAGTCATTTTGGAAGCCTATCAGTGAAGTCTGTTTTTTTATTTGTTTTATGTCTATGCATTTTTAGAAAGCTAAAATTCATCTAGATCTCTCTTTTGTGGTTTTGTTATTGTGAACTGCATGTTGTATTTGTTCACTGTTTCTTTGGACATTACTATTGCCTTTGTGTATTGAGCCAAGGACAGTGGATGCTGACATTGTTGATGTTTGATTTCTCTCTCAAAATTTAATTTGTGAATAGGAAGTCATAATCTCTTGATGACCAATAACAAACATGAATCTTGCCTTATTCTCCTAAACTTCTGCATGTTTGGAAACTGGTCTAGCAACAACAACCACAGCTGTCTTTTTGTTCTTTGAGGACAAAGATAATCCCGTAATTTAGTCTCAGGTTCCTCCATCAACTGCAGATAGCCTTTGGAGCATTCGTCAATGTTCCTTCCCACCCTCATGAATTTGTACAGCAGCTGCTTTTTGACTCAGAGTGCACACACAACTGCCGCTACTGTGTGTTATACAAATGGTACTGAAACACTTTGGGCAATTGCAAAACTGAAAACAGATACCTAGTATATATTATATTTGAAAATAAGATGAAGATAAAGACCTGGGTTTGGCCATTTTGATCTGATTTACACACTACATGTTTACAGATCTACATATTTAAAAGCTTTGTGCCTGGGTTCAAATGTAATATATTACAATTCTAAATAAGAGACTAGTTATTTATATAGTACTAGTTACTAGTTATAGTTACTAGTTATGTTTATATGTATAGCACATTTTAACGTGCACGAGTGCAACCCAAAGCGCTTCACACACAAGACTGATACAGTACATAAGACAGTGCCGAAACGGAGTGCCGTAGTCGCCATGCGTTCCCATGACAACAAGACAAACAAACAAAATGACAAATAAAAACATCCATTATACAACTGAGGACATTAGGTCTACAAGCTGGTCATTGCTTAATTACAAATCTACCCATCATCATCCTTGTGTCTGAATCCTAAAAGACTGCTGATAACTGAAATAAATGTAATTGAATCCACCATACAAGAAACTCATCTTGTGTCCTACTGAAAACATTAACACTATACAGGGTAGCTGGCCACTGACCTTTGAAACAGCTTACAGTAACTGGTGTTTCTGATATCCATCTGGAAACACTAGTTCAGCTGTTTGCAAAAAGTCAAGAGGTGTTGAGCCATAGGCCTCTGGGTCTTACACTAATAAGCAACTTGACTTGGGGTCAAGAAAGCTGTCAAGACGTTGTTTACACACTAAAGAAAGTGTGAAGCCACCCACAAGGTTCGATAATGTGACTGATGTCTTAAAGAGTGAGGGTGAGTTTTCTTCACCCTCTGTGAGATATTTGATGTCACAGGATCTGCTACCTCTGTTCTGTAGCTGTGGGATGTTAGACATGCCATTTAATCTCTTTTGTGACCCTCATGAGGATCATGGTCAGCTGTCAAGAGTCCTTGAGCCATCACCACAACTGCCTATATGTGGGACAGAACAGAGTGAGGCCCTGTTGCACTGCACTGCCTTGAAGCAGTAGCGCGGCATGAAGGCCGAGGGAGGCATGAGTGCTCGCAACAAATCCTTGAGCTTTCACTTGCGCTAATCCCTTTTCTATCGCTCATTTGCAAAGCAATCAT
Source organism: Sardina pilchardus (assembly GCF_963854185.1). NCBI lineage: Eukaryota > Metazoa > Chordata > Actinopteri > Clupeiformes > Clupeidae > Sardina > Sardina pilchardus. Next base: position 20,445,075 of record NC_085012.1, read on the forward strand.
ATGTCACCATGTGGGGAGTGGGCGCCATATATAAGTTAGGCCTACTTCGCAAGCGCCCAAGCTTCCTGCTGAGAAGGTCTCACCCACAGAAGCTTAGTTGAGAAGGGAAAGGCCTCCCTTGTCCCGACTGGAGCAGCCAGGGAATCACACAGCTGACACAATGAATTGGCTAAAGTCAGTCATAGGCCTACTACGAATTGCCTCCAAAAGAGCTTACAGTATATCGTTCATAACATTGTGTATACAGGGCCACGTTATTGTTCTGGACTGTGAACTAGTTAAAAAAAGATCATACACTGCCTTGAAGTCCTCTCTTGGGAGTGCCCTCTGGCCATGGAGACTTGTGACCTTGCAAGCCTTAGTTTATGATGCACATACATGTCTCCCTCCCTTTGTCTTTGAATAGTTTTTTTTTTTAATTCTCCCAGGCTTCTTCTTAGACCAGAAGATACAAACGAATTACATTTGTTGAGTGTGAATTTTTTTCAGTAATTAGTGAAATGAAATCATGATGTGAAATTTGGTTATTGCCATATGCTTACATATTCAGTTCAGGGCTACATAAGGGCATTTCAAGGTAAAAATTTGAGGTTACGAAAAGGTTTCAAGATCATAGCACTCCTCTGTCCATCATCTCCCAAAGACATGTAGATGGGGTATGCATGGCCTCTCTGCCCTATCTCCATCCAGAGCGTGTGTGTGTGTGTGTCTATTTGTGTATTGTGAAAATGGAGCAGAACAGATGTTGCCTTGTCATCTCCCCAGAGAGTCTCAGTCGTGCAGCAGCCAACAGACTCCTCTTTGACCAGAGCCAATTTATGCCTTTAACTTAAATATGATGTATGTATTTATTTATTTATTTCAAATACTATGTACTATTTTCTCTCTTTCTCTCATACAGAAGAACCTTGTGGATTTTTTTTGTTTTGTTTTTAGATTTGACAGCAAAATGGAAAGAGCACAAGTGGAAGATTTCTCTGGTCCTAGAGGTGGACCCTCACTGTTCAATGCCAATACAACAGGAGATCTCAAGGTGCAAAAGTAAGAAGACTTTACTATGTTGAGCATATACTGTGATAAAACAATCTTGATTTGGCATTGTTAATGGGTGTGGTAATTTGTTTATATTCATAGATAATGTTTTCAGTCTTTTCAAAATAGTGCAGACTGATGACTGTTTCTTAAGACCTTTCACCCTTTTATCACTTCATTAGAGTTAGGATATCTGTGATAGTTACTCACAAACTTGGGATCTCCTAAAATTATGATATTTAGTTACTGTGATAGTTACTCCTAGTAAAACTTGTATGCTTGAACCAGTGGCTAAAATTCTGAACCTTTTGATCATGTAATTTCAAGATAGTAATAGAACAGACTGATGAATTGATGATGATTCATCAGCAGCCTGGATCTGGATATACTGTATTTACTTACAGTATTATCTATGATAATAAATCAGTTATTAAAGTAATAAATCAGGAATTTATTTAACAATCTTTCGGTATGGTGTAATGGTGTTGGCGCTTGCAAAAATAAGTCTATTTTTAAGTAATTTTTTATTTTATTTTTTTTTGCTTTCATTTGCGCTAATCAGTTTCCTATCACTCATTTGCGCATCAATCACAAGTCACCATGTGGGAAGTGGGTGCCCTATATAGGTTAGGCCTACTTTGCAAGCAGTAAGTGCCAGTTTGAATACAGTTGGAATTGTACCAGAAGGCAGTGATCTAACTGTGTTTATCTATCTCTTTTGCATTTCCTATCCAAACGTCAAACTTCGCACCTGCCAAGTGCCAAGTTTGAAATCAGTCAGAGGAACGGTTCAACTATTCTGAGGTCCTGCGCCGACCAGCTAGCAGAAGTTGGTCACCGCAGTAATCATGAAGTGCTTTGAGCCGATGATACTGTCACACATGAGAGACAGTAACCATAACAACCATCAGTTTGCCTTTAAGGCGAACCGATCTACAGAGGACACTGTCTCTAGCGCACTTCATGCAGCCCTGTCCTCTGCTCATGGATTCTTGACTTTCTCACTAAAACGGACCACAGGATGTCCACAGAAGAGTACAGAACCTGACCTCAGCAACTATAACCCGGATCACAGGCACGCCCCAGGGATGTGTACTCAGTCCAGCCCTCTACCAATGACTGTCCCCATCCACTCGTCCAACACCATGATAAAGTTAGATGATGACACCACTGTGGTGGGACTCACAGTGAGACCCACTACAGACAGGTCCAGCACCCGTCTGAGTGGATAATAACCTAGTTCTAAACGGCACCAAAACAAAGGAGATCATTGTGGACATTAGGAGGTCCAGGAGGACCACACAGATCCCACTTTCCAGCAATGGACCACCTGCTGACAAACTTATATCAGGAGTGTAATAGAGAACAACAGGAGGGACTTGGTGGTGGTTTTTGGTGGTTTGGTGGAGCTGAACCCATCACCAACCCCCGCTGCCCCCCCCCCCCCCCCCCACACACACACACACACACGCACACACACACACTTAAGACTGAGAACAGCTTTTTCCCTGGAGCCGAAGCCTTCATCACCCCCACCTCCCATTCCTCCCATACACATGACAGTGTGGACTTGATATGGACTCGTGTGCATGTGGTGTGTGTGTGTGTGTGTGTGTGTGTGTCTGTCAGGGTCCCCGCGGGTCCTTAAAAAGTCTTAAAAAGTCGTATTTATTTTTTTGGATTTTCAAGGTCTTAAAATGTCTTGAATTCTAGAATTTCCGATGATGAGGTCTTAAATTTCATGTCATGCCGAGTCCGTTTCGTCAGCTTTGCGAATGTAGACACACTCAAATATTGGCCGGGTTTCCCAAAATTGTTAAGAAGCTCTTAAGTGCTAAGAACTTCTTAGGAGTGTTGTAAGAATGTTCTAAGAACGCTCCTAAGAAGTTCTTAGGACTTAAGAGCTTCTTAAAGATTTTGGGAAACCCGGCCATTGTGGGTGTTACAATATAACAACACAGTAAAAAGTAGCGTATGCGTTCCTACAGACGGAGATAGTGTTTCAGAGTGGCAGACGCGAGCCAAGATTTTTAAGAATGCGACTGAAAAATATTCGAGGTTGCAATGGTGCACCTGACGCTTTTCGGGTGAGAGCATACATTTCTTTCGCCTGTTACTGTAAACCTCCTCGGCTTGGCCCTCTCTCTTTCTCTCTCTCTCTCTCTCGTGCGCGTTCAATGGACACCCACCCCTCGACATGCACATTTAATCCAAATAAAACATTCACAATCGTGAATAAAGCAATGACGACTAGCTAAATTATTATGAAATCCGGTTAGCAGCATGCTGCACATTTTATTAAAACTCTTGCATTCAAGTTGAGTGATCATCTCATCACCAATGTATTCTAACTCCAAGACTAAAAGGACCTGTCCCAAGGAGAAAAAGTATCAGCCTACCTTGAAACTTTAACACATGTGGGGGAAACTGAACAGTCCAACCAGTAGACTATGATAAGCTAGCCAACTATGCTACTTTGTTTACAATATTTTGAGGCATCAATCAGACAGCTGAATTAAAGAGGTAGGCCTAGAGTTGTAATACAAATAGTAGGCTATATAATCTGCATAAAGTGTGCAGTCATGAATATCAGAAATGTCAGTATATGGGAAGAAAAATGAGGGAGGCGGGGGGGGGGCGGGTTATTTAGTTTAGCTTGAATGATTATATATATAATGTGAATGATTTTTTAGCAAATATATTTATAAAGAATCATTCACATTATATGAAAGGAGTGCGATAAAAATGTGACCTTTTGCTGTTAGAAAGATAGGCAATGAAAAATGTGGGTGCACCTACATTTTGTGCTGGTGCACCTGAAAAAACAGTTAGGCGCACCAGTGCAACCAACGCAAAAAGTTAGTCGGGAGCCTTGTCCATTTTTTAACTGTGTTTAACTTGTAATTTGCAACTTGATTTGTTTACACACTGTTTGTACGTTATTTACAGCAGTATTGTTGTAGTATTGAGAAGGCAGTTGCCTGACGTGCACTATTTGCACTGTCACTCAAATGCAAATGCGCTTTGGTAAACTGAACAGCCTAGAGCGTACTTTTTATATATATTTTTACCGTGGTAATGGTCTTAATTTTTATTCTTAGAGGTCTTAAAAAGGTCTTAAAAGTCATTAAATGTGTTGATAAAAAATGTGCAGATACCCTGTCTGTGTGTGAGAGGGTAAATGAGAGTGAGATGGTAGAGAGAGAGAGGGTAAATGAGAGTGAGATGTGTTATGTCCATGCATCGTTGTACTTATAGTCTATTACTCTCCAGATAATGGCTCATTTATATTTGTTTTATATTTTTTATTAATAAATGTAACCATCTCTGTCACTGGCCTTTGTCTTATCACTGTGTTTTTTTTGTCCCTGGTGTCATATTTGCTTAACACTATTAAATATCTTCTGATTGCTGCTAGGAGAGTGCCAAACTCTGTGACCCACAATGAACCACAGTGCTGTGAACCACAATGATACGGTGGCCGAGAAGGGCCAAACACGCTCAGTTAGAGAAAGTAGTTTCAAATACAAAATGATGCAAATTAACAAAAGAAACGTGGTACAAATGAAAAAAAACGCACTGCAAGAAACAAAAGCAAATGCATCTTCATGAAATGCGCTGCAGATAGAGAAACTATGCAAAACACAAAACGATGCATCTTCATGAAATACGCTACAGATAGAGAAACGATGCAGAACGCCAAACGCGCTGCAAACAGCTCCTACAACGGAAGTGCTCCAAAACTCCAGAGGGAGCTCTCACCGTGACAGCGCCATGGAGAGGCAGGTACACAGGAGGATGACGAGAAAGATAGAAGAACGTCGCAATCAAAAACTGTTAACAGATCGCAAGAAGTAGTTGCAGTTACAGCGTAGCAAGGTAATGTGACTTTTTATTTGTTTATTTATGGTCTTATCTTTGTTTAACAACGTTCTTCTATCTCTCTCATCATCCTCCTGTGTGCCTGCCTCTCCATGACGCTGTCACGGTGAGAGCGCCCTCTGGAGTTTTGGAGCACTTCCGTTGTAGGAGCTGTTTGCAGCGCGTTTGGCATTCTGCATCGTTTCTCTATCTGTAGCGTATTTCATGAAGATGCATCGTTTTGTGTTTTGCATAGTTTCTCTATCTGCCGCGCATTTCATGAAGATGCATTTGCTTTTGTTTCTTGCAGTGCGTTTTTTTTTCATTTGTACCACGTTTCTTTTGTTAATTTGCATCGTTTTGTATTTGAAACTACTTTCTCTAACTGAGCGCGTTTGGCCCTTCTCGGCCACCGTACAATGACAATAAAAAATCCTTGAATCCTTGAATATTTGAATAACACACACACACAAACACACACACACACACACACACGCACACACACACACACACACATGCACACACACATCTTCATTTCTAGGTTACAGTAATTGCCAACACTTTTTTTTTGTATTTTTCAATTATATGCACTGATGCACTTTATATGGTTGCTTCCAGCTAAAAATCCAACCTTTAAGGACACTAATTATCTTTGTGAATGAAGAATGTATCGTAAATAAATAAAGGTTCTTCCCTAAAATGCAGGGGTAATAAGTATTTGACAGCTATGTTAAATTCCCATAGATGTAGGGAGATTTTTTACATATTTTTATTTTTAAAGGCCAGCTACAGCATTTCATGCATCCCGGATACTATGCATTAAAGGTTCCACTTGGCCCTTCACCATACCTATTAGCTGGTTTGATTTGCATTGAGCTCAACTAGCATCAATCAGGCTAATAGGCTAACTGGAAAAAACACCATGGCAATCTTTAGGTATGGTGAAAGGTATGTGATGATGTGGGGCTATTTTAATTCAAAAGGCCAAAAGGCCAAGAAGACTATCAGCACTCTGTGTGTGTGTGTGTGTGTGTGTGTGTGTGTGTGTGTGTGTGTGTGCGTGCGTGCGTGCGTGCGTGCGTGCGCGTGTGCGTATGCGCACGCTTGTGTGCTTGCACTCGTGCATGTCTAGAGGGTGGAGGTGGATGTTTGTAATCTTAATATAAGATTAATAACACTTGGTTATTTTTTATTTTGCAGTGTATTTTGTAGTGATTATGAGCCATTTCAAATCATGTGACTGCATTAGGTAGAGAGAGTGCATATTAAAAGTAGGCTACATACTGGTAGGTTTATTATATCTATGTTACTCTGCTCAGTTAATCTCTTGTATGGGCACTTGGGCAGTCATGTGAGGCGCAAAAATGTGTGGACCTGTCGGGCCTTGCGTGCTGTAAAAGTCTACAGTTCTACAGAAACACTCTGTGACATGACTGGACTTGACTCTGAACACTGTTGGGGAGGCACTCTCTAATTAAGTAGCCAATGATTTGTTAGGGGAGGAGTTTTCCTTCTTTAAAAGGCAACTTTTCTCATAGCTCGGGGCTTTGACACTTCTACTTTGTCTTTACTTTATTCACCTTTGTTTTCCTATCATCCCATCGATCACCCTCCAACATGTTCCTTACTTTTCTTATACTTTCTTTACTCTTTCGTTTTGTCTTATCTCATCCTTGTTGGGCTGTCTGCTGGCGTTGCCAGGGCAGTCTCAGCACACCTATAGTATGCAAAAGTAGCTACGCCAAACCACTAGGTCTGGGAGAAGCCAACGATCCTCGCAAAATCGTACAGCATGACATGCACTTATTATTTTCTATCCCTCCTTTTCCTTTAACACTTTTTCCAGTGTCGTGTTCTTAATACTTAGGTCATTTAGGTTTGTTTATTGTGCCTCCTCTTTTTATTCTGAAGTCAAACGTTTGTACCCTTTGTCCTCAGGCAACCTCTGTGGCCAAGCAGGTGCGTGAGCCACTTGACCATCTTGTTTAGAGGAACCGAGAAATGACTGACGTCCGGCAAATTTGGGTGTTACCAATAGGGGACGATACAGGTCATATCAAATATTTGGTCCCAGCAGGCATGACTCTCTGTCAGTTTAAGGAAGTTCATAATGGGCCAATTTTCTTAATAGCATCATGAAAAAAAAGAAAGCCCCTTTTTTATCCCCTTCTTCTTTGTAGGCCTGTTGTGGATATACATGTACTGTAGGTGAGGTGAAGTCCTTAATGAGAGTTACATGCAAGTGTCTTAAGAACGTACAAACAAAAGAAACACTTTTTAAGTGATTGTATTGGAATGCATTCCATACTGAACTAAACTAAAACACAGCAAACAATAACTTTTCAGACATATCCATGAGAGCTTCACTCTTGATCATGTCACTCTTGATCATGTCCTTTCTGTGATACAGCAAAACAAAAAAAAGAATTGTCAGCAATACAGTATATGGATAAATGTGATTATTAGGGGTCAAAATGAACTACTACTTATCTACCAACCACTTTTATGTTTTACCAGCATTTCACTGGTGAATGATTTTAAACACTATGATAGAGCCCAATACTGCTAAAGACTGAAAGTATAGTCCAATGTATTATAGCAATATATACTGGTCATGCAAATGTATTCATATTCAATACAGTGGCAACTGTTGCTCTCACCTTGCCACCAGCATCACGGCTCTTGGATCTCATCTTGTTGACCTGAGACTCGGCTATATCAGCTCTCTCCTCAGCCTCATCCAGCTCATGCTGCAGCTTGCGGAACTTGCCCAGATTGCTATTGGCTTGCTCCTCCTGAAATGTTTTGTTTCATTTATTTGCATGTTCAGCAATTTCTAGTTTCTAGCACCCCCAAAAGACATATTTAGTTGATGTATTATTGTGCTTCTCAACCAGAGTGGACCCAGAAAGCAAATCTTGTTAAGGGTGCCTTTAATAGATTAAATTACTTTGATAACAGATAAAAACAAGGAAGAAAAGGGAAAACTAAGGAGAAGAGGATGTCACTTACAGCCTCCTCTGATGTTCTCTTGTAGGACTTGACCTTCAGCTGCAGTTTGTCGACCAGATCCTGAAGACGATGCAAATTCTTTTTGTCCTCCTCAGTCTACAGATGGGAAAGGTGGGTGAACTTTAGCATCTAGCATTATGTATTATATATTAAAAAATGGTGTGGTATAATATACCTGATAGGTGAGCTCCTTGATGCGGCGCTCATATTTACGGATTCCTTTCACAGAATCGCCAGCCTTACGTTGCTCCATTTCCACCTCACTCTCCAGCTCTCTCACCTAAATGTAGGGAAATAAAGCAAAAGTTGAACTAATGGTGACACGTCTAGCTGTAATTACATGTAGTTAAGCACTGATTATCAGAAAAAAAGCTCACGCAAAACACAGCGCAAGACACACAAAACACAGCATTTACCCTGGACTCCAGTTTCTGGATCTGCTTCTTGCCACCCTTCATGGCGATTTGTTCAGCTTCATCCAGACGGTGCTGCAGGTCCTTGATGGTCTGCTCCATGTTCTTCTTCATGCGCTCCAGGTGAGCACTGGTGTCCTGCTCCTTCTTCAGCTCCTCTGCCATCATGGCAGCATCAGTGATGGCCTTCTTGGCCTTTTCCTCTGCATTCCTGCACTCCTGAACAGCCTCCTCTACTTCATTCGACAACTGGGATGTATCACTCTCCAGCTTCTTCTTCTGGTTCAACAGGCTGGTATTCTATGTGGCAAGACATACATGTTCACAATGGTCTGTGTCATATTGTGAAATAATGGTAAAACTTTACTTGAAGGTATCTACATAAGGGTGACATGACACAGACACTAATGTGTCATAAACAAGTTATAAACATTTATAAAATAACACTTCTGTCATTAAGTGACATTTGGATTTTGTGACAAGTTAGGGTTAGGCTTAGGGTTATGGTTCATGTGTAGTGACAGTGTCACATGTTCATGACAGTGTCATGTCAGTGTCATATTACCAAAATAATATCTGACTCTGTCATATGAACATATCTGAAAAACACCAATTTAAGATTTTACCTGAGAGTGCAGTAGCTGCACCCTCTCACTGACGTCCAGCAGCTCCTGTTCAGCCAGTTTCCGGCCTCTCTCAGTCTGCTCCACCAGGGACCTGAGCTCATCCAATTCAGCCTGCAGCAGATTGCTGCGTCTCTCCACAATAGCAGTGTTCTCTTTGAGATCATCATTATTACGTAGAGCGTCATCCAGCTGCAGTTGGGCATCCTGTAATGTACACGTTAGAAATGTAACCATGAATTTCTAGATTGCTAATAAAAGGCCTAACCTTGTTTCAGCTAACTCTTGTTTTAGTGTATTCAGCTAGCTTTCCAAAAAGACAGGTAACCTAGAGCAGATATAAAAGTTGCACTCTTCAGACTAGATGGATGAATGGGATATTCTCTAATATATGGACTATTTTAAGATACATTTGACTTCCTGCACCACTACCAGTAAGTGAATAGAGAAGATGGAAAAATATGTGAGGGAAATCTTCGGTGTAGCAAAAAGTGCTAGAGGTGAATATTAGATGTTACGTCAGGTTTAGGAATGCTCTCCTATAAGACCTATGCAGTTCATGGCTAAATCCCCAAGTGAGCCCTGAGGACTAAAGACTCATAGGCTTAATTGATCTCAAGTGCTAAGTGAGTGAGTGTGTGAGGCCACATAGGCTCAGATAGGTTTAAATGGGTTTGGGATCACATGTTACTTTGGTGACTTTTCAGCACAAAGATGTTGCTGACACTTTTCATTAGTGGGCTTGCTGCAAGGCAAGCCCATCTATTGTTATCCGTCGGACGCCTCTTCTCCTAGAGCGTTTGAGCTATCGACGCGGTTCAAACACTAAAAAATCAGGCTCGATCCGGTGTAGATTGCTTGTTAATGTCAGATGGCTGCCGATTGTCGTTTTTTCGGTATTCCCGTTTTTAGACCCTTGTAGTTCCGCCATGCTCCACCAGAGGCATTTCCCTATTGAAATGAATGGGGGAATGTTCAGGCGTTTACATCACTGCCCCCTGGTGAGCAAGCCCACTCTTGCAGATCCTCCACGGAAATGCACATTTCTAGCTTTAAGTTTGTTGCTTTTCACTTGGCCAAGGTACAGGGGACAGCTGCCTGATTCCACATTCTTTAAAGCTCTTTTTTTTAACAAGCAGTTGTGTGTTGTGCAGTTGTTTTCCTTTGTAATTTTGGTGAATTTTGGTGAATTCTATGCCAATGCAGACTCACAGAAAGGGCTCGGTAAGTGTATACTCAAACCCTCACGCCCTTTGAAAAGCAAGACTAGAACAGACCTAAGCCCTTACAAATTTAGCAAGAACAGGCAGAAAAGTCCATAAACCTGTAAGTGAATTGTTTTACCTTCATATGTCCATGGAGACCCTTGAGCTGCTTCTGGGCCTCAGCTGCCTGCCTGTTGGCCTGGCTGAGCTGGATCTCCATTTCATTGAGGTCTCCCTCCATCTTCTTCTTCACCCTGAGAGCCTCATTCCTGCTGCGAGTCTCAGACTCCAGGGAGCTCTGCAAGGTATCCACCACTCTCTGCTGGTTCCTCTTGGCCTGCTCCATCTCCTCATCCTTTTCAGTAAGTTTGCGCTCAATGTCAGCTTTGACCTGATTGAACTCCAGCTGAGCTCTGAGGATCTTACCCTCCTCATGTTCAAGGGTACCCTGTGGAGATACAGGAACATGATAATTAGATATATACTTCTGTAAACACAAGCATCCTGTGCCATCTTGGAATGATCTTTATGAATGTACCTCAGCTTCCTCTAGGGCAGTCTGGATCTCTGCCTTCTCTTGCTCAAGTGTCTTCCTGGCTTTTTCAAGCTCATGAATGCTCTTTCCAGTCTCACCAAGTTGCTCAGTGAGATCAGAAATTTCCTCTGGAAAGCAGATGAAGATTAGTCACTTGAGTGATGTCACTTTAACACTCATATAAGTTTTGTCTACAGGGAGGATCAAACAGACCTTGGAGATTCTTGTTCTCCCTTTTCATGGTCTCGAGGTGATCCAGAGATTCCTCATAAGAGTTCTTGAGTTTGAAGAGCTCAGTGCCAAGAGATCTTGACTCTTTCTGGGCGCTCTCCAGCTCAGTCTGGGACTCCTCGTACTTCTGCTTCCACTCAGATAAGACCTGTTAAAACGAAAATCTTTAAGTGTAAGTCTAAAAATCATGTTAAGGCATATTGGCAGTGATGTTTTGACCATTTATTTTCTCACCTTATCAAAGTTTCTTTGTCTCTTGTCTAGAGCAGCAGCAGCAGCATTTGATCTCTCCACATCTACCATGAGATCTTCAATCTCATTCTGCAGTCTATGCTTAGTTTTCTCCAGGGAGGAGCATTTGGCATTGACAGCCTCCACAGCTTCCTCTGCATCTTGCAGACGCTGCGCAAGCTTTTTTCTGGGGAAAAAATAATTGAAATTGAGTGACATAAACATGCCATGTCTAACCATGGATTTTAAACAATTCATACAGATTCAGTTCCCAGGGCCTTACTTGGCATCTTCCAGCTCCTCAGTTCTCTGGATGGCATCAGTCTCGTACTTGGTTCTCCACTGAGCCACCTCAGAGTTGGCCTTGGAGAGACTACGTTGCAGCTCAGCCTTGGCCTCCTGCTCCTCCTCAAACTGCTCTCTCAGGAGTTCGGAGTCATGGCGAGCAGACTGCACTGCATGGGCTAGTGCATTCTTTGCCTGTGGATAGGATCAGATACAAGTCCGTCAGATATGTCATGACTGAGGTGTGAGAGTAAGATAAATAATTTTCTGCAAGTCTGTTAAAAATACCTTCACTTCCTCCTCAAGTTGCCTCTTGAGATCCTCAACCTGTTGCGTGTAGGACTGTTTGCCTCTTGTCAGTTGAGAAACAAGTGAATCCTTCTCTTCCAGCTGTCTTGTAAGCTCACCTTGATAAAGAGAATATCACTTTTCAATGATGATGTTTGTTTTTAGGATCCGACCACCGGGTGGTGCGAAAGCCCCCTTGTTTCTGTAAGGATTATTATTATTATTATTATTATTACTATCATTTCCATTAAATCGGTCCCTTTTGTGCCCAACAGGAAATGGGGTAATTACTTGTGCGTTGGGACACAATATACATTTTTAAATACTTCTCCTAGACGACTGATCTACTTCATGTCAAAGTTGGTATACATGATGTTGAGATGTTGATAATTCTAAACTGAGACTCTTTTTTTATATGATATGTAGCAATATGCTATAATGGCGATATGATGAATTTGCATACCTTGCCACATAAACAGGAAATGCATGATGAATTTGCCATGCATTGCTTGACATGGCTCATACATCAGAACCATATCAAAATGCCAGGCTGAAATCATTCCCACCCAACCATATCATCCCTCACAGTCTCTAGAGAGATTGCGGCCCAGGGACTCCATAGTGCCCCCCTACTGTATATCATCGAGTCTTGTGTGTGTGTGTGTGGGTGAAACTATTTGCTGACCACAAGTTGGTAAGGGTATAGACCTCCCTAAGGTGCCCCGCAGGTGCTTGGTTCCTCCATTGCCACTTGATGTGTGCAAAATGAATAAGTTGTATTACCATTTTGACATACCATTTTCAGTTTGAAGCTTGGCTTTCTGCATGGTTAAGTCATTGATGGAACGCTGGCCTTCCTCAGACTTCGTTCTGTATTCACTCATCTGGTCCTCCAGTGTTCTGCACATCTTCTCCAAATTTGTCTGACAAAATAATATAGAACATTATTCTCATGTACTATTTTCTTGAAAACTGTTGTCATATAGATATTTCAGTGATACTGTAGAAGTTCTTTCTGTAGTAATTTTGTACAAACCTTGGCCTTGGCGACCTGTTCCATGTTGGAGGCAACATCGTCCAACTCCAGACGGAGCTCGCTCTTCTCCTTCTCAAGCTTTTGTTTCACTCTCTGAAGGTTGTCAATCTGCTCACCGAGGTCAGCGACACTGTCTGCATGCTTCTTCCTCAGTGTGGAAGCAGTGGCCTCATGTTGCAGAGTGGACTCTTCAAGATCTCTGCGCAGCTTCTGGAACTCAGCCTCCCTCTTCTTGTTCATCTCAATCTGGGCAGCAGTGGCACCTCCAGCCTCCTCCAGCCTCTCACTGATCTCCTCCAGCTCTCTGGCCAGGTCTGCCCGCTGCTTCTCCACTTTGGCTCGGGCAGCTCTCTCAGCCTCCAGCTCTTCCTCCAGCTCCTCAATGCGAGCCTAAGGATAGTAAAAAGGAACTGCATATTTGTTTTTTGTTTTGTGAGAAATATACATGTTTTCACAAGATTTTATACTGTATATCTTAATAGTTTTCATTTGTCATTTACCTGCAGCTCCTTCAGTTTCTTCTGGAGCTGGGCAGCCATAGCTTGTTCATCTTCAATCTTGCTATTAAGTTGACTGATCTCAAAGTCTTTCCTGTATTGAAACATCCAATTCAAATATCAATGAAATATATATTTTCTCTGTGTTTGTTTTTTATTACAGTGATTTGTACGTACTTCTTCATCCGCTCCTCTAGTTGCTGTTTATCATTCTCTAGGTCCATCAGACTTTCCTGGGTCAACTTTAAGTCACCCTCAAGCTTCCTCTTAGCTCTCTCAAGATCCATCCTGAGTTTCTTTTCCTGTTCCAGGGACCCTTCAAGCTATTTAGAATACAAGAAATTGATTGTCAAGTCAAGTCACTTTTAATTAGATACATTTTTGCATTTTTGTGTTAGTGTCTTAATTTGTTTGATACAGGGAGATATTCTGTAGGTGCCTGCATTTTGTATTGCCTACATCATCAACTTGCTGTTCCAGCTTGGTTTTGGCCTTAGTCAGAGTGTTGACTTTGTCCTCCTCACTCTGAAGGTCATCCAGAGTTTGCTGGTGAGCCTCCTGTAATGCTTTCTTCTCCTTGGTCAGCTTGGCAATTATTTCATCAAGAGCTGCCATCTCTTCAGTCAGGTTTTTGACCTAAAAGTAAAGTAGACCATTGACAAATTATTACTTGATTTCATTACTTGAACATTGTAATTGGTGATTAGAACCATTTTCAGTTGTACTTACCTTATTCTCAGTGGCATGCTTCTCTTTCTCCACTTTAGCTAGAGTGAGCTCCAGGTCATCAATGTCCTTCTTGAGCTCAGAGCACTCATCCTCCAACTTCCTCTTCTTTGCAGTCAGCTCTGAATTCATCTCCTCTTCATCTTCCAGTCTCTCAGTCAGCTCCTTGACTTTGGCCTCGAGCTGAATTTTGCTCTTGATCAGACCTTCACATCGCTCCTCAGCATCACAAAGACTGTCTTGTTCCTATGATGACAAATGGACTGTATGATGATTGATAGATTGAAGCTACAATAAAAGTAGACATTACTACTATATCTGACGTATTTGCATGGGCTTTTGAATGTCAGTTAAATTTAAATTTAAATATATACAGTAGATCCTCAATGTAATTCGTCCTTTATTGACTGATAGATTTTCACTAGTGAAATTTGTATGCTTTTGGATATTCATTAAAATTAAATTGGTAGATCTTTCACTGACTAATAAATATTTGCTGGTTAAATTGTAGAGTATACTCACAGTCTGGCATTGGAGTTGCAGGTCATTCTTCTCTTGGAGAACAGAAACCATTTTCTCCTCCAACTCTTTTCTACGAGCCTCAGATTTTGCATAGGCATCCTTCAGCTTCAGGAATTCATCCTTCATGTTGGCCATCTCTTTCTCAGCCTCAGCAGATTTCAAGAGGGGTTTGATCTTGAAGTACATCTTCATCCAGGGCCAATTCTTGACACCCATGAATGCACGGACGTTCCATTGGATCACCAGTAGAGAGTCCCTATAATGTTTTTGTGTTCAGATATTAGAACCTGGGTTGCCTGCAGAGACACGTTTTTTTGATGGCCTACTTATGAGGCGTGCAGCTAGCAGATTGTGAGGAAAGAATAGATGAATGTGATTTATGTTAATGTCTGCAATCGCTGATACAACCTTTAACAAGGCAGTATTTCAACCATGTAAAATAGAAATTACTATTACAGCTCAGAATTTGAAGAGAGGTTTTTTTTTTAATCTAGTGTTTTAAATAAATAACGTTATGTAGGATAATATGATATAAATATGATATGAATGTGTAACGGGAGGTTGTGTTAAAAAACATATTAGTACCAAATATTATTAATACACTGTTTTTTGTCGGTATATGGTGTTGGAGTACAAATATATGAGGACCTAGTACTACTGATATTCTTTACCTTTTGTTATTCTTTTTATTCTCACCTGCGTTCTACAATTTTCTGGAACTCAATTCTGGCAAGAAGTCCACGACTTCTAGACTGGATACCAGTGATGATGAGAGCGAGACGGTCGTCTCTCATCTCTTCAAGGGTACCCAGGAGACCAGCTTTGAAGAACACCTGAGTGGTAGAAGGTAAGATAAGGTAAGACGGTAATCTATTTACTGTACAATTATTGCCAAACCCCTCATCTACCAAAACATAACATACCAGTGTCTACCGTGATGTGCCAAATATAAAGAAACCCTTAATACCTTAGTGTGTCCAAGCCTGTACTGCTCATGGTCAATATCCAAGGTGCCAAGAAGTTTCTCGGCTCCCTTCTTGTTGTCAATGAACTGGCCCTCAGGAATGGCACTTGGGTTCAGGATACGGTATCTAAAATCCAAAAAGGTAGGCTAAGCTAGGTAAGCTAGTTGTTTTGCTAATTTGGTATGGCATCTATCTTAAAGGAAAATTATGGCATTTTTTGAAAATCGATGCCATCGTGTCATTGAGCTATCGTGTTTTTCTTCTTAACAATGACACCACTTCTGGTCCTTACACTTTGGAAATACTTGTGTTGCTTCACGATGCAAAGGACTACCTAAGGTGCATTCCAAATTCCAATGTTTATGTCATTTTTACACTCTGACAAATGCCTTGTCTTGGAGGCCATGTTTGGGCATTAATATCTTGAAGAATATTATTCCTTAGCCTGCCCAAACTTATGTATGATGGAAGACTTTTTAATTAAAGTCTTGAATACTTTATACATGTTGAGCCAGTATTTGAAGTTTCTGCAACAAATGCACATGAAGATACAATTAATTAATTAATTAAGGATAAAATAAGGTGATTGGTTAGGCTGGACCAACAATTTCAAGTATTGTATAAGATAACATAATGTCTACATCTGCAATAATGGTTGTGTTCGAAACATTTCACAATTGTGAGTCATTTCATAAAGTGAATGGGTCTAGTTTTAATGTTGACCCTACTGTACCTCTGTTTGAAGTCTCCGTACTGGATCCTGTTGGGGAAGCCCTTTCTGCAGATCCTGATGCCTTCCAGCACACCGTTACAGCGCAGCTGGTGCATGACCAAAGGATTCTCCATGGCCCCAGGAGTCTTGGTCTCATTGGGGATGAGGCAGCGCACAAAGTGGGGGTGAGTTGACCTCAAGTTGGTCATCAGCTTGGCCAGGTTCTCCTGTTATTCAGACATTTTCATTTAAAATATAGGCTATACAGCTCTTGAAAGAAGTAAGAGATCCTGTCATCCAATGGTTATCCTGTTTCTGTCATCCTATGGTTGCTCATTCGAATGAGTTGACAGTCATACTCAAATTTAGTGGTCTCTTAAGTTTGAATATGACCTTCAACTCATTCGAATGTCAAGCAGCAACAATAGGATGACTGTTGACATATCAGAAACTTATGCAGTGGTCTCTTAGAGCTCTATATACTGTATCAGTAGGACTGTGCAGAATCCCTGTTTGCCCATTGATATGTAAATAATTGAAAGATAGAGACATGGTACTGTTTAAGGCCTTAACTTAAGTATGCTATTCAACCTGTCACACTTACCCTATGAAGGGCAGACACAGTCTGGAAAGAAGAACCCTTCTTCTTCTTGCCACCACCACCCTCCGGGGCTATTAAAATATCACATCTGCTTTAGCTTTTCACTTCAACATGACGATTCATTATTGTCACAGGAAAAGATTGAGAGAATACCTGAGTCAGCACCGGCATAGCCAACAAAGAGAGCACACAACATTTTTAGAGTTGACTTCTGAAATAGTCCGACCACAGTCTCATTGAGAGGGTCTTTGTTCTTCACCAGCCAGTTGCCAATGTTATAATCAACAGTGCCAGCATAGTGAACCAGGGAGAAATGGGCCTCTGGTCTCCCCTTGACAATCCTGGGCTTTTGGAAGCAGGCATTTTTGCCCAAGTGGTTGTCATAAAGCTTAGCTTTGAATGTTGAATCACTGGCCTTAGGGAACATGCACTCCTCTTCTAGGATGGACATGATGCCCATGGGCTAGGGAGGAAAGAATATGAAAACATATATATTTTTTTATAAGACAAGTAATAGACTAGTGTTTGTCCACTTCTATGTAAATCATTTTACAGTCAGACAAGTAATAAAATAACGTTTGTCAAAGTAGTGATCTGTGCAATCAAAGACAAATGTAAGTAATTATATAAGTCAATTTCTCTCACTTTCTCAATGAGCTCAATGCAAGCGGCCAAGTCCATGCCGAAGTCAATGAACTCCCACACAATGCCCTCCTTCTTGTACTCCTCTTGCTCCAGCACAAACATGTGGTGGTTGAAGAACTGCTGCAGCTTCTCATTAGTGAAGTTGATGCACAATTGCTCAAAGGTGTTGAACTGAAATACAACAAGGATGTTTGTTAATATTATATATTTTGCTTAAAAGTGTAGTGTTTGTTTTACATTTAGGACTCACATCAAAGATCTCAAATCCAGCAATATCCAGCACACCAATGAAGTGCTGGCGAGGCTGTTTGGTGTCCAAGGTCAGGTTGATCTTGACAACCATCCAGTTGAACATCTTCTCATACACTGACTTGGACAGGGCTCCAATAGAGTAGTACACCTAAGGATGAAGGAGAAATTAAAGGTAGGGTATGGAATTAGCTTTGTTGGCCATTTTTGCAAAATCACTTGAAATCCTATTCCTAACCCACTTATAGCCACTAAGTTGGAAGCACTGAAATGGAAATTAAACACGTCAATCATCTGCGGAACGGGCAGGGCTCGAAAAACTCCAGCCAATAGAATTCCTCACCCCATACCATCATTTCACAGCTCGTTCGTCAATCTAACGTCTTACTCCTCTTCCTACTCCCCCTCCCCACCGCGCGCGACCCTTTCGAAAGCTGGTGACCGTGAGTCAGTGCTGAAACGAAACCAACTGCCTGCTGCTGCACGTCCATGTTCCCCTCTTGTTGTATGTGTCACTTCATTTCTATACAAACTAACTAAGGCAGCGGATACCTACGGAAACTCAATCACCCACGCAATAAATAAGCTATGTAGCAAAAATTACATTTTACCATGACACGAAGAGTGCTGTAAACATGAAATCGAAACTTAACAGCTTGGAGCTACGGTGGAATAGGCGAACCAACGGGGCAGCACTAAACTCGGATATTTCAGGAGATAATCGCCCTGGTAAGAACAAACCAGATTCTGTTCAAATATACACACCTATGGCTACTGAACCATATGTACTACAACCCTTTGGAGGTGAATAAAGAATGTAATTGGGGAAGTTGATGCGAGTGATTGTATGGAGACTAGAGCTCATAGTGCTGTAGACGCCAGGATGGCATTTCATTTAGCCTGGCTCGCTCTCGCGCTGCGCATTTGAATTGTCGCTCGTGCATGGAGGGCGGGACTTGAGGTTGTATATGTTCAAACTCTGCCGTCCGTTTTGCTAATTCCGTACCCAACCTTTAATAACATGTAAATTGCCAATGGATGAGGTGTGACAACCGTTCTAATGATGGAATTAAACACTTAACCTGCTAAACAGACGTCCGCTTTTTTCGTGAAAAGACGTTTACTTGCGCAGCCATACAGTTTTTGCAACTTATAAACTTTGTCATCAACGCCAGGTTTCATTTTCAGTTGGTCTTATTGCACTTTCTAACTTGAGAGGAGACACGTTTTAAATGGGAAAATTACCAGACATCTTAGTCACTTTTAAACATGAAGCTAGCAGGCGAGAAGCTAATGGTCTACCGGTAATCCGATTCACTGATCTATGCTAGGCTGAAGCTAAAAATTGTATCGCCAGACTCACAGAATGGCTGGATGAACGGGAACAAGGTAAATATTGATTGTTTTGCTCGAGGGGAGGTGGAAAATGAGCGTATGTCCAAAAATGGGGGAATATCCCTTTAATTCTGATATTACCTGATTAACACTCTGTCCTTTGGTGACCCACTCGTTTCCTACTTTGACCCTTGGGTGACACAGACCCTTGATGAGGTCAGCAGAGTTCAGGCCCATGAGGTAAGCGACTTTGTCGGTATCTGGAGTGAAAATATTACAGTTACACCTCTGCCCACATTTAACTGTAACATGTGGTATTACATCCAACATCAGAAATTACTACACACCCTCAGTGCCATCAGCCTCTGCCTGCTCCTCTCTCTGCTTGTTCTTGAACTTCATGTTGCCATAGTGCATAATGGCACCAGTCAGTTTGTAAATACCGTTCTTCTCCTCTTGAGTAAAGCCCAGCACATCAAATGCATCCTGTAACAAATCAAATATTTAATTCAGTAATTATGTCCCGCTAACATACGTCTGTATGCTGATATAAGAAAGAGAAAGCAGGCCTACTCACATCAGTAGCCATCAGCTCATCAGCATCAACAATAGAGGCTACTTGTGTCTCTCCTTGGGAGATGTACGCATAGTCATAGGGGTTGGAGGTGATCAACAACATCTCTGAAAAAAGCAAGACCACAGGACAAGTAATGCTACTGTAACTGAGCTAAGGAAACAGTTGAATAAGGTGCTGTGTCTACCAAACACGTTTTTTGCGCCGACGGCGACAATTTTCAATGTAAAGTCTTTGTAGCTCAGCGCTCACAGCGCTGAGCGCCCTTGGCGGGAAAAAACGGTTGGCGCCGACCTTTTTTGTCGCAGCGCTCAGAGCGCTCAAAGTTGAAATCTGTTCAACTTTTAGAACAGCGCCGGGCTCGTCAATGGCACTTCTCGTTATAAACCGTCTCTGGTTTTGGTAACTTAGCAACAATAAACACTTATCGAAGCGCCGAGAGGAGGAGGTTTTTAGCGCTCTGGCTGTAAAAAACGCATTTGGTGGACACAGCACCTAAACACTTGATTATTTCACATTCGTGCCCACAAATGAGAGATATAAATACATTTCTCACCCAACAGCTCCGGTTTTCTTTGGGACAGGATCTGGTAGAAGATGTGGTAGTCTCTCTCAGCTTTGAGCTGATAAGTGACACGGGACTTCTCCAGCAGATCTAAGGGATATAGTGATTATTACTTTCAAGCCATACCTTCAGTGTCCACAGATGGAGTTTAACAGAAATGGCTGAGAAAGGGCTTTACTTACAGGTCTCAATATCTGCTGAGGACAGCTTGCCACTCACACCGAAGTGGATACGGATGAATTTACCCTAGCATAAGTGACACATAAAGATTAATGATCACAGTGATCAAAGAGTGGCCTCTGAGTTGATTACGATTTAAAAATCAATAGATGGCTTACGAATCGGGAGGAGTTGTCATTTCTGATGGTCTTGGCGTTACCAAAAGCCTCCAGAGCAGGGTTACACTGGATGATTTGATCTTCCAGGGTGCCCTGGGAAAATATAATAACATATCAACATATCAACATTTCTAATGCTAGGTCTTGGAGACTAGTTTTGCCCCACCAAAGCTAGTATCTCAAGCATATCAAGCTCGAATTTTGTAAAGTCTATTCCAAATATGAAAAGTGAGGGAATTGTTGTGAATTTTTGGTGCAAATTCATGGAATAGCAGGGGATTTTACTGTAGCAGTTTAACATTTACTTGCCAAAATAGATTAATAGAAATACATTTCCTTAAGCTTTACTGCTTGCTTGTGTAGTTGTAGTCAGTGAGTCTGGTGAAATCAGGCTACTTTCAGACACATCCCAAGATGATTAACCTTTTTCTCCTGAGAGGGGTCCTTCTTTCCAGTGGTTGCTGCAATGCTAGCAAAGTACTGGATGACTCTTTTGGTGTTCACAGTCTTTCCAGCACCAGATTCTCCACTGTCGGTGAAAATGAAAGTGTGTAAAAGTTCACTCCCGCATCAACAAGTTAAGAAGAAATTTGGAACCAAAGACTGAATTATACTTACGTGATAAGGACAGACTGGTTCTCTCTGTCTGTGTAATTTGCAAGCATGACATGTTAATATAAAATCAAGAAATGTATTTTATATTCATGAATTCATGACATTTATAGCATGACTTATTCACATTTATAGCCCTTGTCATCAACATTCTTTACCTGTGAGCATGTACTGGTAAGCATTGTCAGAGATGGAAAAGATGTGGGGTGGGGCTTCTGTTCTTTTCTTGCCTCTGTAAGCAGTGACAACATACTTGTCGTACACTGGCAACCACTTGTAGGGATTGACGGTGACACAGAATAACCCAGAGTAGGTCTGTACAAATGAACATACAATTGCTCATGATCCATGTGAAACAGAGGCAACAAAGTCTACAGAATGTATTGTAATTTGGACATTATACTTTTTGCCACTGTGGGCTTCATGTTGTTCATGTACTCACATAGATCATCCAGGCTGCGTAACGCTCTCTGAGGTTAAACAGCACAGCAGGCTCATGCAGGAAGGTGAACATCGCCATGTCCTCAATTTTATCGAACTTAGGTGGGTTCTGGGGGTGGCAATCTGCATCTTTCACAGTGACGGTCTGTGTAATACAAAGAAATTTGTGACGGTCTGTGTAGTACAAAGAAATTCAGTGTCTTCTGAATTGTTATTATAAATCTAAGCAGCTCAAAACTAATCTAGTCCCCCAATTGTCTACAACATTTGGCAAAATTGTATGTTTCTCTCTCTCTCTCTCTCTCTATAATGAGAGAGAGAGAGAGAGAGAAGTAATGGATACTAATAATAGCTAAACAGAAAAAGATATCTATATAAAAATGAAAGTTATTCAGTTTGGTCAGTAAGTAAATACTCTGAAGTAAAGTTTTAAGTGTATTTTCCATGGATTACCTTTCCATACTCAGTATCAACGGTGACTTTGTCACCGTCTCTGCTTTGGATGATGCCCTTTACATATTCAACCTCAGGGTCCGCCACAAAGCAGGCCCTCTTAATGTCAAAGGGACGAGTCTGGGCCTCCAGACGCTCCATGTCCGACTTCCTCAGAAATGGGGCCGCCGCCCCAAACTCTTCCATCAATGCATCACCCATGGTGAAGACTACAAAGCAAATCATATGAACAAACTAATTAATACACAGAGAAAACATGAAAACTTAAGGATGAAGGACCTGATTACAGCAACAGCAAGTCAGAATGGGCAAACACATTTTTAATTTGAAATCCTAAAACCAGGATATGGCAGAGCTTAAATCCTTTTGCCAATAATTTCCCAAACGTACAGGTCTGACGTCAGAACATGTTTAGAAAAAACTCATTCATGCATTGACCCTCAACAGGGTTACTGCAATGGGCTTTTCCGAACTAGTAGGGCTCTCAGTCCCTGCACTGGCTTTCAGTAAGTTTCCGAATTGAAAAGCACTTTCAAGCTCTACTACTTGCTTATAAATCATTATGGGACCGAATTACCTATCAGACATGCTTCAGCAGCACACACACTCCACACCACTCAGGTCTCAGAGGAAACACTTGTTGGTAAAAACCTGTTTGAGCTAAACATGGTGAGCCAGCTTTTAGCTGCTATGTTGTTCAGCTCTGGAACCATCAAAATGCCCCAACTGTAGCCCGTTTCAAATCTAGGCTTAGGACCAAACTATTCTCAGAAGCTTTCAGCTAATTGATCAAATTCACTTGCTGTTAATCAGATGTACTCTGTATTTCGATTATTTTACTTTTTGTCTTCTATTTTTTCCCCTTTTTAAACTGTTGCCCTTTGTGCTTTTATAACAACATTAATTTATCCTTGTGTATACGCTCTATTTGTTTTGTGATATTTTCCAGTCTGTAAATCTCACCTTCTTTGGGTCACGCCTCAGGTGTTCTGTTACGTAGATGTCACTTGCTGTAAGTGAACAGACAAGAAGCAATCAGATCACACAGTGTTACAGCAGCAGTGCTGCAGGTACATTTTGAGTCCTTGCTCAGAACTAAACAGATCTATGTGTAGTCAGCCATGTATCTATATGCAAATGTCTGCCTATTCATTTACAGTATATAGCATCCTTGCTATCCTCATCCATCTAACTTTCTGTCTGTCTATCTATTCATCTGTTTCTCTGCTTTTCTCAGTAGCAGCAGATTGACTACTTACCTCTAGGTTGATCTTTCCTGTATCTTCCCCCACTGTCAATTCCATGGTTGATTCACCCTTTTTTATAGGGGATGGTCCGTCCCAATATGGACAGAGCATCAACTACCTCCCACCACACCAGTTTTGTAAAAAGAAAACCGGCCACAATTGGCTTATCTAGAGAGAGCAAGCACATGCAGGCACAATAGGAGAGAATGGCAGAGCATCATCAACACCTGAACTTAGTCCCTAATTTGGAGTTTGCTATTGTGAGATACATGTCTGACATTGTCTCTGACTCTGTCTTCCAGTGTCCTCCTTGACGTCTCCCTGGCCATGTAGAAAATCCCAACCTGCTGATTCATGTGTACTTCATCCTGTCTACATCCCTCATGATGTCTCTGGTCAGCTGTTCTTTCAGTTCATCAAGCACCTTGCATCGTTTTTGGATCAGAAGCCTATAACGGGTCTGTATGAAGTTTTTTACCTGACACATGTACATTTAAAAAACAAATCCATCTGGTTCTGTCTTTTGTAGATTTGCTATTTATATATATATATATATACAGTATGTATATTTGTGAAATTATTATTTTCAATATACAAATATGAAAACCTCTCAAATAACTGACAGACAACAACTGCCACAGATGTCCTTTTAAGTTGACCAAGCCCTGCATTACTGTAACTGATTTGTTTCCTTGAGGACAAAGATAAACCTGTGAATTTCATCTCTCAGGTTCCTCTATCAATTGCAGATAGCCTTTGGAGCATTTGTCCATGTTCCTTCACACCCCTTGGGACAGCAGCTGCTCTTTGGACTCAGAAGTCTGAGTGTGCACACAACACTGCCGCTACTGTACTAAAGATAATACTGAAGCACATAGGGTAATTATTTGTTACATAAATTAAGCACAAATGCCTAATTGATATTTTATTTAAAAATGAGATGAAAACCTATGTTTGGTAATTTTGAGCTGATTCAGGTGACCACAGACATATGCACTTGAGAGTGACACATGCACACTAGGTGCTTAGAGATCTACAAATGTAAAAGTGTTGTGTTTATGTTGAAATCTATTATTAACATCTTAAATAACACTGTAGGTATCTGAAATGAAATGTAAATTGTGCATACAGTAAAATCATCCATTATACTAATGAAAACATTAAGTCTAGGAGGCTGGCTGCAGCTTAATTATCTACAAATGTAAAGTCTTGAGTCTACATCCAAACCTCTGCTGATACTGTAACTGAAATACATGCAATTGAATCCACTACACAAGAAAATTATCTTGCGTTCTACTGTAAACATTGAGACTACAGGGTACTGACTTCTCCAATATTCATCTGGAGACACGACACTAGTTCAGCTGTTTGCACACGAGTCATGGAGGTGTTGAGCTATAGGCCATTGGATCTTGTTAAGCAACTTGACTTGGGGTCAAGAAAACTGTCAAGACGTGTTTACACACCAAAGAAAGTGTGAAGCCACCCACAGGGTTCCGATAATGTGACTGTGAAGGCCTAAGAGTGAAGGTGATTTTTTCTTTACCCACTGTGAGACATTCGAGGTCACTGGATTCTGGTCACCTCAGTTCTCCCAAATCCTTTATTGGATAGCTGTGGAATATTAGGCATGCCATTCCATCTCTTGTGTGACCCTTATGGGGTCCCGTCTCAGCTGTTAAGAGTCCTTGAGCCATCACCACTACTGCTGGGGGGGTGTCACAACATCTTCTCTTGGAGGATGGATATTATTGGCATGGAGGGACTTGCTGTGGCAGGTGGCTACATTGACACCTTGCTCAAGCTCACTGGGAGCTGTCTGGACTCTGAGTTAGAGGTGCGCAGTGTCACCATTGTCTGTATCCGTTACTGTAACTGTCCACAAAACCCACAAATGTATCGTTATTTGTATTCAGATATGAAACCGGAAGTGGGCGTGGTTTATCCTGAAAATCAGTCGAATATTCTTTGGGAATATTCCAAAGAATGAAATTTCTCATTTGATCTCCTTGGCGGAGTAAACCAGTGTGTAATCTTCTCTTATGACATCCTGTAAAGTAGGGAAAAGCAAGGAATTTGAGACCATTCCTCTTCATAAAATCTCTCCACATTGTCCTAGTTCCTCACTAGTGCATTCTCCCCTTTCACTCTGCCCACTGTTTTTCTGTGGAGTTTAGATAAGGGGACTGAGATAGCAATGGTAGAGACTTAATTTGGAAATGTGTTTTGGTTCACTGACCTGCCAAATGACCCAGACAGTCATTGCCCAATTTTATTGTCTGTACTGACAGATATTGATAGATTTTCTTTGGAAATGTAAACATTCTTAGTTACATTACAGTCATGGCTTTTACCTATTGCCTAATGGTCGTGTTCTCTAAATAATTTGTCACTTTTGAAGAGTCTCCAATAGTGAATATATAACATGTTTTGCCTCTTACCATCATCATCACTGTGCATGGGGCAAGATAAACTTGAGCCCCTGTCCAAGCAAGTTTGTCACATTTCCAGTTGACTGGAACCGTTGAGATATTTTTTAAACTACTTTTTATAGCCATACCTGGACCTTTTCTTTTATCTGAATATGGCGTAATCTCTCCTCTTCGCCATGTTTAGATATTCCTTTTCTCAAAATAAACTTCAAGGTTGGATTTGTGTTATTTTAGTCAACTTTATCATGGGGGCAATACATGTAGAGAGCGCAGTATAATCAATTATTATGATTGTAATACATCTTTGCTTTTCTCAACCTTAAAATAATGTCCACATGAACAGGGATATGTGCTGAATCTCATCAATGTGCTTTATGCGTACCTAATCATTTAACTGTTATGGACATTTGAATAGTTTTGTATGCCAAACTGTTACTGTATATCAGCATATGTATAACTGCAATATTTTTGAAAACCCATTCAATTCACACATATGTGCCAGATGTGTTTTTTGAATTGGGCTACAGTTTCTGAGACAGAACAGATGGGTTAGGCCCTCTTTTACTGCACTGCCTTGCAGCTCTCTCTTGAGTATCCTCTGGCCATAGAAACGTATAGGCCTGTTGCTGTCCCTCAAGTTATAAGAAAGTGAACGCAAGCCTTAGTGCCATCTTGTTTACCATGCACATGCATATCTCCTTCCCTTTGTCCTTGAATACAAAGATAACCCTGTGAAATTCTTGTTGAATGCCAATGAGACTGCAAAATACTTATAATCCAATCTGCAACAGATGGTCTTGCACATAAAACAGACATCAAGGCATACATTTCCCCCTTTTTGTATTCTCTCTTTTATGAAAAAAAAAAAGAATGTTGTGGTGCCCGTGGACATTAGGTAGTTATATGTTCTTTTTGCTGATGGTACTGCATTTTCTTTCAGCAATTTCTGAAATGTAATTATTGTGGTTATTGCTGAAAAGTCAAATAAATGATCATCCATCTAAGAAGGAAGTTGCTAACATATTCAGTTTAGGGTTACATAATGGTCAAATTTGAGTTTAAGAAAAAGTTTCAAGATCACAGCACTCCTCTGTCCATCACCTTCCACAGTCATGAGGATGGGGATGGATCCTCTCTGGCCTACCTCCATCCTGAGTGGATGCGTGTGTGTGCACGCACGTGTGTGTGTGTGTGTGTGTGTGTGTGTGTGTGTGTGTGCACGCACGTGTGTGTGTGTGTGTGTGTGTGTGTGTGTGTGTGTGTGTGTGTGTGTGTGTGTGTGTGTGTGTGTGTGTGTGTGTGTGTGTGTGTGTGTGTGTCTGTGTGTGTGTCTGTGTCTGTGTGTGTCTGTGTGTGTATCTGCATGTGTGTGGAGTTGTGTTGTGCAGTGAAGCACAACAGGTGTTACCTTGTCATCTCCTTGGAGAATCTCAGTGGAGCAGCAGCCAACAGACGGCCAGAGCCAGAGCATTCATGTCAGTAAACAGGCATTTCAATGTAGGATCAGCCTAAGGCAAGCACAAGATGTGGAGTGATAACACTTCATCTATACTATTTTAAATTGTATGTGTTAATACTATTTCTCTGTCTCACCTTGTCACACAGAAGAACTTTGTGGCTGAGCCTTTTTGTAGCCTTCACAGTAAAACTGAGGGAGCTCAAATGGAAGATTTTTCTGGTCCTTGAGGTGGGCCCTCACTCACAGTTCAGTGCCAATGCAACAGGAAATGTCAAGGTGTAAAAGTAAGCAGGCTTTACTATGTTGAGTGTTTGCTGTGATATAATCCTTGATTTGGCTTTGTTAATGGTGTGTTCCACTAGAAATGCCTTAGCAATGCACATGCTTGTTTATGCAGTTGAAAGGGTCTATACAAATCTTATGCTTGAACCAATGGTTAAAATTCTGAGCCCTATTAATCATTTAATTGCAAGATTGTAATAGAACGGATTGGTGAATTAATTATTAATTTGTTTATGTTCTATGATAATACATCTATGATACTATTATCTATGATAATACTTAGTTATTTCAATAATAGCTCAGTAGCATCTCAGGTGTTTATTCTCATGATGAATGAATATTCATCAAGTTGAGCTTTGATAGGCTGCGGGCAGGGATTTTCTACCAATTGTTTGCACTGCAGTGCTCTGGTGGTCTGTGAAGGTATTGCAGGTGGCCCCTTATCATGCATTCATGAAGCATTCTGGACTTTTGCTCTGGGGGCGCTGCCTCCGGGGGGCCTGGGCGGCGGGGCGGATTGGACTGTGTGTCCTGGTCGGGCCGTGGTGTGTGTTCGCGCGGTGTTGTGGTTGGGGTGGGGCTGGCGCGGGCCCCGTTCTCTCTGCTCGCGGATGGTGGTGGGGGGTGTCTGCGGATGGGTGGCGCCGCCTGTGGGCGGACTCTGGCTGGCCATGCTCGGCCATGCTGCTCCGACGCGCGGTTCAGAGGTGGTGTGTGGGTTCGCCTGGGGGGGGGGCATTGTGGGTGGGTGGATGTTGCGTGCGTGGTGGGTGGGTGGATGTTTGCATGTGTGGTGGACGATGTGCGGGATGCCTCTTCGGGTTTAACTGGGTAACCTATTCCTACGCACCTGTCCCCACAAAAGAGGTGTGTAAAAGTGTTTTGTAAACCCTCTATAGTATAACCATTTATATCACCATTGATATACTTATTAATACTAAATATGACTTACAGTAATACTAACACACTCTATTTCTCTTCCCTTTCCCCTATACCTCACCTGTGAGGTAAACCATTACCAGCCATCAACCATCTCTGTGCCTGTCCCTCATCACACCTGAAGTCACATCCCTCTGACTGCCTTACCATCGCCATTGCCTTCGCCATCCCTATGACTGCCCTAACATCGCCTGCTGTGGTTCCCTGCCCGAATCTTTGGCCCTCGGATCCCAGCGACCCATCACCTTCCGAAATAACTAATGGATTACTAATGGACAATTTATTCCCTACACTGGACTATTTGAACTTTCATTGTCATTGTAACTTTCAAACTACAAATGACTGTACTGTAACTGACCCAAGGCAGATGGGTTGGGCCTTTGAGTCGTGGGTCTGTCTGAGGTTTCTTCCTATATGTATCTCCAATTCTAGGGAGTTTTTCCTTGCCCCTGTTACTCATGGGCTCTCTTTGAATGTCTAACACTCTGTAAAGCGCCTTGAGACATGTGTAATGTATTGGCGCTCTATAAGCGACATTAAATTAAATTAAATTAAATTAAATTAAATTAAATTAATTCAACATTGAAGCTGTTGTCACTGTGGGCAGGACATCACTATGTGCACCTCACAGCTTATAACAGTGGTCTACAGGTTGCTTCTTACTCATGACGAAACAGTTAACTTTTTTGTACTTCATTTGAAATATGATGTTCAGTCACAAACTCATATAATGTTGTGGTTTCAACATTGTTTTGGCTACAGTGGTGTGAAATTCTTGCTATATTTCAATGATATTGAGAAATCTATTTATCTAAAATGTTTAAATCTAATACCTATCAGTTTTATTTCAGTAATAGCACAGCAATATCACATGTATTTATTTAACACTATATTTCAGTAAATAAATTTACATTCTAGAAGGATTTAGGGTCTGGGTATGAGCAATGAAATCGAGGCCCAACTCGAGGGGCGGAACCAAGCATGCATTTGAAAATGTCACTGCACGCAATTGGATAACTCTACGACCAATGTTTACTGACTGATTCTGAACTTTGACGTCACAGTGCTGTCATTTGTTCAGTTGGCCTCTGGCCTGCCTATATCAGATACGGCAATATGATTGGTGCAGCTCGGCTCCAAGGGCATTGGTAATGAGCATCATTACTGATTGCCCGAGTGACTTGCTGAGCAAATTTAAATTGTGCTCTCAAGAGACTACTACTGTATAGTAGAATATATTATAGTAATACATAATGACAATAATTTATTCATATTCAATACAGTGTCAACTGTTGCTCTCACCTTGCTACCTTGCTGTGGGTCTTGGTTCTCGTCTTGTTGACTTTAATGACTTTATTCTCGTAATAAACGACTTTATTCTCATAATAAACAACTTTATTCTTGTAATTAATGACTTTATTCTCGTAATAAACGACTTTATTCTCATAATTAATGACTTTATTCTCGTAATTATCGACTTTATTCTCATAATTTATTACTTTATTCTCGTAATTAATGACTTTATTCTCGTAATTAACTACTTTATTAATGACTTTATTCTCGTAATTAACTACTTTATTAAGGACTTTATTCTCATAATTAACTACTTTATTCTCGTAATTAATGACTTTATTCTCATAATTTATGGCTTTATTCTCGTAATTAACGACTTTATTCTCGCAATAAACGACTTTATTCTCATAATTAATTACTTTATTCTCTAAATAATATGACTTTATTCTCGAAGTTATTGAAAAAATATTCTTTTCATGTGGCACTAATCCTCCGTCGTAGTTTTGTGATATTTTCATCTGTAAATCTCACTGTTTGGCTCAAGCCTCAGTTGGTCTGTTACAGTAGTAGTAGGCTACGTACGTTGTAGATATGATGTCACTTGGTGTAACAGACAAGAAGCAATCAGATCATACAGTGCCACACTCCAGTGCTGCTGATACATTTTGAATCCCTGCACAGAATGCTAAGTGAACCGGTCCATATGTCTTTCTCTGACTGTAGTCAGCCATGCCTCTGTATCCACTATCCAAATGTGTGTCCTTTAGCTCTTATTCTCGCTCTCCTCCTCCATCTAACTGTTTATCTGTCTATCTATTGTATCTATCTATCTATCTATCTATCTATCTGACTGTCTGTCTGTCTTTCCGTCTGTCTGCCTGCCTGCTCCTCTCGTTTGGGTTTTTGGGTCTTTGCTGTATCTGCTGCCGAGGCCATGGTTGATTCACCCTTTTGTAGGGGATGGTCCATCCCAATATGGACAGAGCATCAACTGACTCCCACCACACCAGAGTTTTGTTAAAGGAAAACTGGCCAAAAAGGTGGAGGAATGTGGCAACAATCGGCTTATCTAGACAGGAGGGAGCAGGCACAGTGTGAGACAATGGCAGAGCATCATCAACACCTAAACGTGGTCCCTAACTTGGAGCTTGCTATTGTGAGGTCTTTGACCTTGTCTTTGACTCTGTCTTTCAGTGACCTCCTTGATGTCTCCCTGGCCATGTAGAACATTCCAACCTCCTGACCCATGTGCACCTCATTTCCACTGTCTGCATCACTCATGTTGTCTGTGGCCAGCTGTCCTTTCAGTACATCAAAGACATAGCATTGTTTTGGAAGCCTATCAGCGAGGTCTGTATTAAGTTGTTTTCATTTTTTTATTTGATGCCTATGCAAGTTTAGAAAACAGGTTAATCTGTATCTCTCTTTTGTGGATTTGCTATTGTTAAATGGTGCATTGTCTTCATTTTACTGTTTCTTTTGAAATAATTGTAGTCATTGTGTATAGAGCCAAGGACAATGGATGCTGAGATAAATTATACATTTTTTTTCTCTTCTTATTCTGTTGTTTGTGGATAGACACAGTGATGAGCCAAATGTAGAGAACAAAGCTACTTGCTACTCTATAAGGAGAAATCCTTCGATTTCTCAAGGTCATGAGTACTGTCGGTAACTGTAGTGTGTGTGTGTGTGTGTGTGTGTGTGTGTGTGTGTGTGTGTGTGTGTGTGTGTGTGTGTGTGTGTGTGTGTGTGTGTGTGTGTGTGTGTGTGTGTGTGTGTGTGTGTGTGTGTGTGTGTGTGTGTGTGTGTGTGTGTGTGTGCGTTTGTGTGGGGGTTTTTTGTGTGTGTGTGTTGAGCTGTATTGTAGGCCTACTGTAACAGATGTTACTGTTCCTTGTCATCTCCTTACAGAGTCTTAGTGCGGCAGTGCGGCAGCCAACAGACTCCTCCTCTGTGACCAGAGCCAGAGCATTCATTTCAGTACACAGGCATTTCAGTGTAGGATCAGCCTAAGACAAGCACAAGGAGATGGAAAGATTCTTATTGGTTTTTTTTTACCCCCATACCAGATTGGTTGACGTCAGTTAAGGTCAGTGTAACAAAAGTAGTGATGAAAACACCTTAAATCATGCTTCAACTTATTACAGTAGGCCTACAGTAAAATACTAAATACTATGTATTCAGTCTATTTTTGTCTCATTCTTCATTTGGGTAAGACTTTTACAGCTTTGACAGCAAAACTGAGAGAGCTCAAATGGAAAATTTCTGTGGTCCTTGAGGCGGACCCTTGCAGTTCAGTGTGGATGGATAAAACAGGAGATCTCAATGTGTAAAAGTAAGCAGGCTTTACTTTGTTGAGCATGTACTTTGTGATATAATATTCTTAATTTGGCTTTGTGAATGACTTTGATAATTTGTTTATTCAATAGTACAAATGTATGACTATTTCTAAAGACGTTTCATGATTTATCACTTCAGTAGAGTTAGGATGAACATTGCGATAGTTAATCCCAAACAGATTTAGGATTTTCAAAAATGTATTTAACAATCTTTTAATATATGGATTAATATTCATCAAGTAGTAGATAATTGCTACAGTGGGCTGCAGTTCAGGGGGTTTTCTACCTGTTGTGTGCACTGCAGTGCTCTGGTGATCTGTGAAGGATTTACAAGTGGTCTCTTATCATGCATTTAACACTTACAGTACTGTTGGCAGGACATTCAGAGTTTTAACATTGCCTATCACCTTGCTGATTATATGCAGCTTCTTTTTACCCTCAGGCCAAATGAGACCCCTAAGCTTTCAAAGCTCCTTTTACTGCTTATCTGCCATCAAGGGTTGGTTAGCTGAAAATTCTTTGCAACTAAACATGGACAGAGGTCTTAGTTGTTGCACCAGACAAAATGCTGTCCATGATACAGCATAACCTTGGACCTCTTTCATCTCTAGTGCGTTATAGTGTAAGGAACTTAGGGGTGAGGTTTGATAAGCCCCTATCATTTGACAGTCACATTAAATCATTAACTAAATCATGTTTCTTTCATATGCAAGCTGAGGTCTGTGGTGTCCCAGAGTTGGAAATGCTCATTCATGCCCTCATCTCATCCCATATTGACAACTGCAATGCTCTGTTTTCCTCACTTAACAAATCTGTACTCCACTTCTTGCAGTCCACTCAGAATGCAACTTCTCACCAGGTTTAACAGACGCACTCATGTCACCCCTGCCCTTCATTTTCTTCACTGGCTCCCTGTGGCTTATCAACCTGGGTGTTCCCATGCTGCTTTGCGCACGATTTGATTCACGCTGCTAAGGCAGCATGGGAACTACCGCCCTAATTTTTGCTTCAGATAGGGGACCAATCACAGAACAGAGGGGAAAGCAAGACGATGATGAGCTTGCTTGAGTTTCATTGAGAAGTGGTAGGCGTTAGCCAGGCTAATGGCCTATGGGATCCAATTTAGAATACTCACATTAGCAGCTGGAGCCCTTCATGGTCAGTCACCTGCATATCTCACTAACCTCATTCACTCTCACTAATGCTCCCCTCTCCTCCCGATCCAACATGCTGTTGCAGCCCTATGGAATGCACTGCCCATGGAGGTTAGGTAGCCTACATTTGTGTTAACAGACATGAACCTCAACATATTTTATTTCAAAGAAGCAGGGTGGTTCAAGTATGGTTGATGTGTTTTTTTTTAAGTGGCTGAAGCTTCAAGTTAGAGGAGATAATGTTGGGAGTTTATTTGCCACCTGTCCCAGCTGAATGTGGTATTTTGTTAGCCTGGATGCCAGACCGAAGTTTAGCCCCGCCTACATCCCTTTTCTGCAGGGAACTTCGGTCTGGCACTAGACCCTTTTCACGTGATGTCAGCAGCTGGGTATCAGTTCGCATAGGCTAGTGCATTCTTGGCCTGTGGATTGGATCAGAAACTAGTCCATCAGATGTAGTATGTCATGGCTATAGAGTAATAATCGAAAGACTTTTCTGCAAGTCAGTTGAGATTACCTTCACTTCCTCTTCAAGTTGTCTCTTGAGATCCTCAACCTGCTGCGTGTAGGACTGTTTGCCTCTTGTCAATTGAGAGACAAGCAAGTCTTTCTCTTCCAGCTGTCTTGTAAGCTCACCTTGATGAACAAAATATGAATTTGTCCATGATAATGCTTCTTTTCTGTTTTTTTTTCTTCATGTATCAACTGATGGAATTGTTTTACCATCTTGTCTTACCATTTTCAGTTTGAAGCTGGGCTCTCTGCATGGTGAAGTCATTGATGGAACGCTGCCCTTCCTCAGCCTTCGTTCTGTATTCACTCATCTGGTCCTCCAGTGTTCTGCACATCTTCTCCAAATTTGTCTGACAAAATAATACAGAATGTTGTTCTCATGTACTATTTTCTTGAAAACTGTTGTCATACAGTATAGATATTTCAGTGATACTGTAGAAGTTCTTTCTGTAGTAATTTTGTACAAACCTTGGCCTTGGCGACCTGTTCCATGTTGGAGGCAACATCGTCCAACTCCAGACGGAGCTCGCTCTTCTCCTTGTCAAGCTTTTGCTTCACCCTATGAAGGTTGTCCAGACAGGGACAACAGGGTATCTAGACAGGGGTAGCAGGCGCTGTGGGGGAGAATGGTAGAGCAGACGCTGTGGGGGAGAATGGTTCATCATCAGCACCTGGACTTGGTTACCTAATTTGGAGTTTGCTATTGTGAGAAGCCACTCTGACCCTGTCTCCCACTGTGTTTTTCAGTGTCCTCCTCGATGTCTCAGTGGCCATGTAGAAAATCTCAACCTTTTCATCCATGTCCGCTTCATCTTGTCAACATCACTCATCCTGTCTCTTAAGCACATTGCATCGTTTTTGGATTGGAAGCCTTTCAGTGAGGTCTGTATTCATATTTTTATTATTATTATTGCTATTATTTATGGACTGGGAACTAGTCCTATAGACAACCACATCTGTCTCTTTTTAGGAGATCAAGCACTGTACTACTGGCACTGGTATTGTTTCCTTGACAACAAAGATAACCCTGTGAAGCCTATCAACTTCAGATGGCCTTTGAAGCACTTGTCAATGTACCTTCACACCCTTATGAATCTTTACAGCAGCTGTTCTTTGGAATCAGAGTCTGAGTGCACACACAATTACTGCTACTGTGTGTTACAAACACAAATGGTACTGAAACACAGGCTAATTAGATTGCAAAATGATTTATGAACAGCCACTAAATCCATATTTGATTTGAAAATGAGATAAGGAAGACCTGGGTTTGGACATTTTTAACTGATTTGTTTGACCACAAAACTTGCCTTTGGTAGTTACACATGCGCACTAGGTGCTTACAGATCTACAGTACAAATGAAAAAGCATTGTGTCTATGCTGAAATGTAATATTAACCTCATAAATAAGAGACTATAGATATCTGAAATTAAATGTAAATTGTGCTTGAGGGAATTGACGGAAATCCTCAATTATATTACTGAAGATATTGGCCGGGTTTCCAAAAGATTCGTAACTTCTTAGCACTTAAGAGCTTCTTAACGAATCTGGGAAACCCAGCCATTATGTCTACAGGGTAGCTGGCCACTGGCCTCGCTTATCATATCCATCTAGAAACACTAGTTCAGCTGTTTGCACCAAGATGTCAAGGAGGTGTTGAGCCAAAAGCATCTTCTGAGTCTTACATTATCACTTGACTTGGGGTTAAGAAAACCGTGAGACATGTTTACACACCAAAGAAAGTGTGAAGCCACCCTCAGGGTTCCAATAATGTGACTGTGAAGGCCTAAGAGTGAAGGTGATTTTTCTTCACCCACGTTAAGACATTTGAGGTCACAGTATCCTTAATTAGCTAACTGTGAGATGTTGGACATGCCATTCCATCTCCTGTGTGACTCTTATGGGGACACTCAGCTGTCTGGAATCCTTGAGCAATCACCACCACTGCCGGGATGACGTCCCAGCTCCTAAAGGATGGATATTGTTGGCATGGATGGACTTGCTGTGGGTGGCTACATGGACTCCTGGTCAAGCACACCAGGGGCTGTCTTGACTGAATGCATCACATAGTTTCCTTTTGTATGCATGAGCTTGTTTATCTACCCATGTTCACATGACTTCACTGAGCCATGGCAGATGTACAGAGCAGTGGTAACCCTGTGGGACTTTTTACAGTTTTGTTTTCTAAGGACCATGAACAGATGTGGCATGGTCATAATCAAAGTTGTTGGATTTACTCAGTACATACTCATGGAGGTGTATTAAGCAGTTTTTTTGTTTTATTTCATTAGGTTTGTTTCATGGTCTCCTATTGTGAAAAAGTGACCTTTGACCCCTCACAAAGAACCACAACACTACCATTCAAGCAAGTCAACATCATGCCGGCTCATCACTGGTAGGCACCTTAATTTTGACTGCTACTAGATGAAATAGATACATCTGAAGAGGCTTTTTAAATATGCATTGCATGATATCAGATTTTGTTTCATGTATTTGGAAAAATGTATTGGCATACTGTTTAACACTTAAAGTGTAACTGCACCCTAAAATATGTTTTTTCAGCTGTTGATTGATTGAAATTACTCATAAGTGGTGACCTACACTATTACCAGGGTTAATATTGACAAAAATTGTGTTTCCCGAGAAAAGCAACATTTTGTATGATTTTGCATTGGAGATATAGCTCTCCGCGCCCTCTACAGGTTGAAACATGCCATGGCATTTTGGTCCAAAATGCTATTGGAATGCTGACGTAGTCCTGCACTGCCAACACCTGCTGCCCTGATTAGCCTACCTGTGATAAGCCATGTCTGCAGCACTCATTCCCAGATTGACACGAAATCTCCATGGTTGATTGGCTGCAGCAGTGCCTTTTTCAGAAATGTGAAGTGGGTGGAGTTATGGGGTGAAGTTACACTTTAAAGGTAAACTATGCAATGGCCGCCCTAGTGGTCTGTAGCGGTAGAAACACGCTTGCAATTTCAGGAGCCCTCGGGCACGCACCCATGCTCTACTCCAGGAAGTGTAATGTAAAGTAAAGTGTTTTGTAAAATATACATGCTATAGCTGTAGGGGAAGCTGTGCAGAGAAATATGCCAGCATAAACCGAGCGAAAACGAAAAAGAAAGCGAAAGCGAAACCGGCGATGAAATCGGCAATCCTGCATAGTTTTCCTTTAACAGGCACTGCAATGCAACTGCACACAGTAATATATACTGAATCCCAACAGATGCTATTGTTAATTAATTATGCTTATCGAGTTATTTTGCTGTGGACATGTGAACTCTCAATGAAAGAAATCAGATCAATAAAATTGCTGTATCAGCATGTTTTTATCTGCAAAATGTTCTGACCGTTCATCAATTACACAGCTGTGTTTAGTTTTTGTCTGCAGTGGTGCTCGTGGGCTACAGTTTGTGGGACAGAACAGATGAGTGAGGCTCTGTTGCACTGCATTGCCCTCTCTTGGGTGTCCTCTAACCATTTAGAGACGCATGGATCTGTTGCTGTCCCTCAAGCTGCTAAGAAAGTGACTTGAAGGCCTTGTGCTCTTTTGTTTACCATGCACATGCATGCCTCCTTTCCTCTGTCCTTGAGTACAAAGATATCCCTGTGAAATTCTTGCTAAATGTCACAGAGACTGAGAAATACTTAAATCTAATCTGCAACAGATGGACATCAAGGTGTGGACCCCCTTTCATTCTCCTAGGCTTCTTGGGTTGCAACTTATAAAACCAGAAGAGAAAGAATATGTTGTGGTGCCCCTGGACGTTGGTTAGTCACATATTGTATTTGCTGATGGTATGCATTTTGATCTTAAGTAATTACTGAAATTAAATGATATGTTTCAATGAAATTATGTTACAGTTTTTTACAATCACTTTGCTACTATTTTCAGAACCTTGATGTCATTTTTCACAACTCTAGATACAAAACTCACAACCAATGATCAAAATGTACATTTTTCAAAATTCTAACCCTTTTCTCAATTGCTTGGATACAATACACATACAACTTAGATCATTTGGTCATTCAACAAAACTCACCTGTTCAATATGATACAACTTAAAGAGGAATAATGCAGGATTGGCGATTTCATCTCTGGTTTCGGTTTCGTTTTTTGTTTTCGCTCGTTTTATGCTTGCATATTTCTCTGCAGAGCTTCCCCGACAGCTTTAGCGTGTATATTTATACATATATAGGCTATATATAAATATATAAATTGCAAGCGTGGTTCTTCTTGTTCCTTTCGCGTCTCTGACTTCCAGATGTAAACAGCAAACGATCGTTTATCAGAAAGTTGCAAGGTTGTAATAGCGGAGAGGGACACTAGGGGCGGGAGGAAATGTGACTGTTTTCGATAAAACTGGTCAGTCAAGCAAAACAACGATTTCTATGCGATTTTATGACTATGAAAAAGTTGCATAGGGTCTCTTTAACATCAAAGTACTACTAATTCAAAAGGCAATTCACACATTACATTTCAAATGAGTGTCTATTCATTTCCTTACAATGATATAACTATCATTTGATACAACTGCTCAAAATGATAAGTAGCTGTTGCATTACTCTTAATGCAGCTGAATGGAAACAGACACACAATCTTCCATGTTGAATTGCAAATCATGAAAGTTTCAAGATACTGTAACGAGATTCACTGTCACCAAGCGTGGAGCATGAACCAGTTAGACTACAATATCCATGGATGTAGCCTAATATTTATATGTCTTTATATAAAATAAAACATATATTTTTAATATTTTATATTTTCATCAGACTTCCTTTTCT
Organism: Sardina pilchardus; assembly: GCF_963854185.1. Lineage (NCBI taxonomy): Eukaryota > Metazoa > Chordata > Actinopteri > Clupeiformes > Clupeidae > Sardina > Sardina pilchardus. The sequence continues at coordinate 20,483,506 of NC_085012.1, forward strand.
TTTCTATGTCATAGCTAATTATTTTTACTTTAATTCAAATAAACCTATGTTGTGATTGTACTGTAGTGTTTTGCAACAATATACTGTATTACAAACTTTGTTCAATGATTCCACTGTGTCTGTAGTATTCTCTCTACTACTGCAGTACTTTTACAGAGATGTGTTTACTGTTCTGTACATGTAGTATCATAATGAAACCTGTATCACCTATTTTGTTGTGCAATATCTAATGATTGTACGAACAATGACACAGTGAAACTATCGGTTGCTTGTGTGCGGGTGATCTATAGTTATGTTTCAGTGGTATTTCACAGTAAATTTGTTTTTTGAACCAATGATTGTGCAAGTGCAAGATCTCTTTGAAGATGTGAATGCAGAATTCAATGTTTTGAACATTAGTCAGCCTGTGTTACAAGAGATAACGGATTTGAATTTTGTGTCCAGAGTTTTGAAAAATGACATCAAGGTTCTGAAAATAGTAGCAAAGTGAGCAAACTGTATTGCTGAAAAGTTTTGATTTGGATTTGATCATCCAAGGAGGTTGCTAACATATTCAGTTTAGGGTTATAATAGATAAGATTCAACTTTATTGTCATTGTGCAAGTACAGTACTGTGGGAGAGCATAAGATTTCAAGGTCACAACATTCCTCTGTCCATCACTTTCCACAGACACGGAAGTGGGTATAGATGGCCTCTCTGGCTTACTTCCATACTGAGTGGTGTGTGTCTGTGTGTGTGTGTGTGTGTGTGTGTGTGTGTGTGTGTGTGTGTGTGTGTGTGTGTGTGTGTGTGTGTGTGTGTGTGTGTGTGTGTGTGTGTGTGTGTGTGTGTGTGTGTGTGTGTGTGTGTGTGTGTGTGTGTGTGTGTGTGTGTGTGTGTGTGTGTGTCTTGAGCTGTGTTGTGAAGTGAAGCACTTCACTTGTCATCTCCTTATAGAATCTCAGTGGAGCAGCAGCCAACAGACTCCTCCTCTGTGACCAGAGCCAGAGCATTCATTTCAGTACACAAGCATTTCAGTGTAGGATCAGCCTAAGACAAGGACAAGGACATGGAGCAATTCTTACTGTTTTTACCCCGTTCTACATGAGTCCTACACTTAATTTAAGGTCAGTGTAGTAGAAGAAGTGAGAAACGCCTTACATCTTTAAAAATGGCTTAATGTAAATACTCTGTATTTATCTATGCTATTTCTAGATACTGTGTATTTATACTAATTCTGTGTATTTATACTATTTCTCTCTTTCTGACTTTGTCATACAGGAGTACCCTGTGGATGAGTCTTTTTTACAGCCTTGACAATAAAACTGAAAGAGCTCAAATGGAAGATTTCTCTGGTCCTTGAGGTGGACCCTCCCAGTTCAGTGTCAATACAACAGGAGATGCCAAGGTGTAAAAGTAAGAAGGCTTTACTGTGTTGAGCATGTGCTGTGATATAATTCTTAATTTGGCTTTGTGAATGGGTTTGGTAATTTGTTTATATTCATAGGTTATGTCTTCAGTGTTTTCAATATAGTACAGATTGATGACTATTTTATAAAGACCTTTCACCATTTTATCACTTCAGTAGAGTTGGATATTTCCTAACCTTGTGAGAGTTACTCCCAAGCAGACTTGGAATCTCCTAAAATATCATAATCTGATAGTTCCTGAGATAGTTACTGTTATAAATCATCACAACACTGAAATTAAAAAACATTCAGACATTACCGTAATGCTATACAAAATATATCAACTTTAAAACTTTTTTTGTTTGTTTGTTACTTATTTTCCACTTGCGCAATGTTGTTTGTTTTATGTGCCACCAGAAATGCCCTAGGAATGGCACATGTTTGTTTCTGCAGTTGAAAGGGTCTATAAAAATCAGCTTGAACCAGTGGTTAAAATGTTAGCCGTCATTATTAATCATATAATTTGAAGTTTGTAGTAGAAGAGATTGACAAACTGATTAACAGTCTTAATCAATATTTATTTATTCATTATCTATCATAATAAATAAATCAGTGGTATTTCAGTAATAGCTTAGTAGAAGCTCAGGTACTTATTCAGGATTTTTTCATGATGAACGATTATCCATCAATTTGAGCTTTGATAGGCTGCAGGCAGGGCATTGCTCTGGTGGTCTGTGAAGGTATTGCAGGTGGTCCCTGGCCATGTATCCAACACTGCAGCATCAATGTGGGCAGGACATCACTATATGCACCTCACACCCCATAACAGTGGTCCACAGGTCGCTTCTTAGTCAAGATGGTGATTGAAACAGTTGATTTTTTGTCATTCATTTAATTTGAGATATGATGGTAAATGTATGTTGTGAATGTAATAAATGCATGTTTGGTCTTGAATTTATACTTGTAATGTGGGCAACAGTCTGATCATGGTTTCATTATAATCTCATGCATTTTTACATACAAAAACCCCTACAAATACATTTATTTTAATTTTTTGTCATAGTCGTTTATCATTGCCACTACAGCTGACTAGAACCTTCCTTTGCAGTTCTTATCTTTAAACAGACAGATTGGGTTTTTTGGGAAGAAGATGGGAATTTTAGCAATGACTGTCTAAAGTGTTCCTCTGAGAGCTATTGACGAACATGGTTTGTCACCAACATCAAGTTGATCAAGATGTTGAATATTATGACAGTTCCTAGTTTTTATAAAAACCCTCACTCCTAACAGATAATGCTAAATACATTAGTATACGTGGCTGTGGTATTGAATGAGAGTGCTTGAATTGGAAACAGAAGAGTCAGAGACTGAGTAGGCGAAGGCTACTTCTGCATTTTGCACTTTAAGTTGTCTTATAGTTTTGCTGCCAAATTTGTTTCGCCTTGAATGCCTTGAAATAATTCAAAATCTAAATTAAGTGTGTATTTTTATACTAAAAACAATAACAAAAAGTTTTTTTTTTGTCTTAATATAAGATTAATAACACTTTGCAGTGTACTTTATACTGACTAAGTGGCATTTCAAGTGTTGTCTAAAGAAGTTCATAATGGGCCGATTCCCTTCATAGCATCATCAAAAGGAAAAAAAACCTTTAGTTTAGTAGTGAACATACAAACAGCAGAAACACTTTTTAAGTGATTGTATTGGAATGCATTCCATACTGAAAACTAAAACACTGCAAACAAGAGCTTTTCAGACAAGTCCGTCATGAGAGCTTCATTCTTCATCGTGTACTTTCTGTAATAGAGCAAAAAAGTTGTACAAATATTGCCAGTGATATGTGGATAAATATGATTAGGATTAAAATGAACTACTGTACCAGTCACTTTCACATTGCACCAGCAAAATTGGCTATGGCTGATATAATTCTGAATGACTTTAAACACTGTGGAAGAGCCTAGTGCTGCTAAAGACTGCAAATACAGTGCAACTGTGGCTCTCACCTTGCCACCTGCATCACGGGTCTTAGATCTCATCTTGTTGACCTGAGACTCGGCTATATCAGCTCTCTCCTCAGCCTCATCCAGCTCATGCTGCAGCTTGCGGAACTTGCCCAGGTTGCTATTGGCAGCTTCCTCCTGAAATGTGCACACAAATTAGTTGTATTTTGTTCATTCGTGTATTTGCATGTTCAACAGTTAATTGATTAAACAACTTTGATGACAGATAAAATAAGGAGAAGGAAACACTAGGAGAATGTCACTTACAGCCTCCTCTGATGTTCTCTTGTAGGACTTGACCTTCAGCTGCAGTTTGTCCACCAGATCCTGAAGACGATGCAAATTCTTTTTGTCCTCCTCAGTCTACAGATGGGAGAGGTGGGTGAATTTTAGTATAAAGCATTATACATTATAAAAAGTATTTTGGGTATATGGTATAATTTTGTGTTTAGCATTATGTATAATAAAAAAGTATGCTTGGTATGGTATAATTTAATATACCTGATAGGTGAGCTCCTTGATGCGACGCTCATATTTACGGATTCCTTTGACAGAATCACCGGCCTTCCGTTGCTCCATTTCCACCTCACTTTCCAGCTCTCTCACCTTAATGTAGATAAATGAAGCAAATGTTAAACAAATGGTGATATGTGTACCTGTAAACACATGTAGTTAAGCACTGATTAGCAGGAAGAACTCTTTAGCAAAAACACAGCATTTACCCTGGACTCCAGCTTCTGGATCTGCTTCTTGCCACCCTTCATGGCGATTTGTTCAGCTTCATCCAGACGGTGCTGCAGGTCCTTGATGGTCTGCTCCATGTTCTTCTTCATGCGCTCCAGGTGAGCACTGGTGTCCTGCTCCTTCTTCAGCTCCTCTGCCATCATGGCAGCATCAGTGATGGCCTTCTTAGCCTTTTCCTCTGCATTCCTGCACTCCTGCACAGCCTCCTCTACTTCATTCGACAACTGGGATGTATCACCCTCCAGCTTCTTCTTCTGGTTCAGCAGGCTGGTGTTCTATGTGTGACAAGACAGGAATGTTCACGATGGTCCGTGTCACATTGTGAAATAATCTCTGTCATATGAACATATCTGAAAAACACCAATTTAAGATTTTACCTGAGAGTGCAGCAGCTGCACCCTCTCACTGACGTCCAGCAGCTCCTGTTCAGCCAGTTTCCGGCCTCTCTCAGTCTGCTCCACCAGGGACCTGAGCTCATCCAATTCAGCCTGCAGAAGATTGCTGCGTCTCTCCACAATAGCAGTGTTCTCTTTGAGATCATCATTATTACGTAGAGCGTCATCCAGCTGCAGTTGGGAATCCTGCAATGTACACATGTTAGAAATGTAATCATGTAATCTCCAGGTTGATAATATACAACCAAACCTTGTTGATAACTTTGACTACATGCACAAATATCAGTAAATTAATAGAGAAGATAGAAAAATATATGAGGGAAGTCTTTGGTAGACAATGAGCAAAAAGTGCTTCAGGTCAGTATTGACTTTGAATAATCAAATGGCGTAAAGTCCATTGTCCTGCTTATTTCACTGTTGTCACTTGCCTTGCGTTCATCTCCGGTTATAATTTAAATGTTTCAATCACTAGAGCTGTCTTGTTTGTAGAACTACTTTTCCCAGATACATTTCAACTAATTTCTCAACTTAAAGGACAAACTGCCGTTACTAATTCTAAATGGATGGTTGCTATGGCTAAAGGCCAGTCGTTAGTTCTAAATGGATAGTTGCTACAGCCAAAAGCCAGTCGTTAGTTCTATCTCTCCCGTTGTCAATTGGGCATATTCCAGTATTCTGCTGTACGTTAACTTTGAAAACATCACTATTTTATTTAGCGTACTTCCATCCAACTAGCTAAAAACCACCTCCGTCATATGCTAAATCTTGCTATGTTTTGAACATCAGTATTTTACAGCTTGGATGCATTGTGGCAGTTCATTTAAACTTCACAATGAGTTTGACGAATTAATATACAACTGTGATACGGCCAACAAATTGGAACTACTTCATGGGTGTGCATACGGTTAATGCACCCCGTTATAGAACGTAGGGCAATGGGGAATTCAACCAAGCTGTGGAATAAATAGATTTAACAGTCTTCAGAACATTGGGAAGGTCCATTCTTGTGAATGGAACTTTCTGCAGCACTATGAAGAACTGTGTTATAATAGCTGTTACGTCTACTTTAGGAATGCACTCATAACACCTATGCATTTAGTGATCTCTTTACTGTCAATGGGATTATGTGCTGCATTGTTTTACCTTCATATGTCCATGGAGACCCTTGAGCTGCTTCTGGGCCTCAGCTGCCTGCCTGTTGGCCTGGCTGAGCTGGATCTCCATCTCATTGAGGTCTCCCTCCATCTTCTTCTTCACCCTGAGAGCCTCATTCCTACTGCGAGTCTCAGACTCCAGTGAGCTCTGCAGGGTATCCACCACTCTCTGCTGGTTCCTCTTGGCTTGCTCCATCTCCTCATCCTTCTCAGTAAGTTTGCGCTCAATGTCAGCTTTGACCTGATTGAACTCCAGCTGAGCTCTGAGGATTTTACCCTCCTCATGTTCAAGGGTACCCTATGGAGATATAGTAACATAATAATCTAAGTTTTATATTTCTGTAAAAAACAAGCATCCTATGCCATGTTGGAATGAGGGACACTAGTTTTCTGATTATTTTGATCTTTATGAATGTACCTCAGCTTCCTCTAGGGCAGTCTGGATCTCTGCCTTCTCTTGCTCAAGTGTCTTCCTGGCCTTCTCAAGCTCATGAATGCTCTTTCCAGTCTCACCAAGTTGCTCAGTGAGATCAGAAATTTCCTCTGGAAAGCAGATGAAGATTAGTTAGTTGTGTGGTGTCACTTTGACAGTTATATAAGTTTTGTCTTAAGGGAGCATCAAACAGACCTTGGAGATTTTTGTTCTCCCTCTTCATGGTCTCAAGGTGATCCAAAGATTCCTCATAAGAGTTCTTGAGTTTAAAGAGTTCAGTGCCAAGAGATCTGGTCTCTTTCTGGGCGCTTTCAAGCTCAGTCTGGGACTCCTCATACTTCTGCTTCCACTCAGATAAGACCTGTTCAGGTGAAAATCTTTCAGTGAAATCTGATAAACATGTGAAGGAATATTGGCAATTGTGTTAGGACCAGCTGTTTTCTTACCTTATCAAAGTTTCTTTGTCTCTTGTCTAGAGCAGCAGCAGCAGCACTGGATCTCTCCACATCTACCATGAGATCTTCAATCTCATTCTGCAGTCTATGCTTAGTTTTCTCCAGGGAGGAGCATTTGGCATTGACAGCCTCCACAGCTTCCTCTGCATCTTGCAGACGCTGAGCCAGCTTTTTCCTGAGGAAAAGTATGACAAATGAGTGACAAATGTACATGCCATGTCTAACCATTGAATTTCTACAAATCATAGAGTCAGTTCCCCAGGACCTTACTTGGCATCTTCCAGCTCCTCAGTCCTCTGAATGGCATCAGTTTCATACTTGGTTCTCCACTGAGCCACCTCAGAGTTGGCCTTGGAGAGACTGCGCTGCAACTCAGCCTTGGCCTCTTGCTCCTCTTCATACTGCTCTCTCAAGAGGTCAGCATCATGGCGTGCAGACTGCACTGCATGGGCTAGTGCATTCTTAGCCTGTGGATAGGATCAGATACAAGTCCATCAGATATGTCATAGCTGTAGTCTAACAACTGAAAGATTTTCCTGAATGTCAGTTATGAATACCTTCACTTCCTCTTCAAGTTGCCTCTTAAGATCCTCAACCTGCTGCGTGTAGGACTGTTTGCCTCTTGTCAGTTGAGAAACAAGTGAGTCTTTCTCTTCCAACTGTCTTGCAAGCTCACCTTGATTAACAGAATATTTGTATTTCAATGATAATGCTTCTTTTCTTCTTTTTTCTTGATATATGTAGCAAATCAATAGTATGGTTTTACCATTTTGACTTACCATTTTCAGTTTGAAGCTTGGCTCTCTGCATTGTGAGGTCATTGATGGAACGCTGGCCTTCTTCGGCCTTTGTTCTGTATTCACTCATCTGGTCCTCCAGTGTTCTGCACATCTTCTCCAAGTTTGTCTGATAAAATGGTACAAAACGTTTGTCAGCTGTCAATATAGAGAATCCAGTGAGACATATTATACAGGTTCTTGTTTTTATACATTTTATACAAACCTTGGCTTTGGAGACCTGCTCCATGTTGGAGACAATATCGTCCAACTCCAGACGGAGCTCACTCTTCTCCTTCTCAAGCTTTTGTTTCACCCTCTGAAGGTTGTCAATCTGCTCCCCGAGGTCAGCTACGCTGTCTGCGTGCTTCTTCCTCAGTGTGGAAGCAGTGGCCTCATGTTGCAGAGTGGACTCTTCAAGATCTCTGCGCAGCTTCTGGAACTCAGCCTCCCTCTTCTTGTTCATCTCAATCTGGGCAGCAGTGGCACCTCCAGCCTCCTCCAGCCTCTCACTGATCTCCTCCAGCTCTCTGGCCAGGTCTGCCCGCTGCTTCTCCACTTTGGCTCGGGCAGCTCTCTCAGCCTCCAGCTCTTCCTCCAGCTCCTCAATGCGAGCCTAAGGAAAGTAAAATCGGAAGTATATTTTCTTTCTTTCTTTCTTTGAGAAATATGTTTTCAAATGTTATGTTTGATTTATTAGTGGTTTTTATTCTCCATTTACCTGCAGCTCCTTCAGTTTCTTCTGGAGCTGGGCAGCCATAGCTTGTTCATCTTCAATCTTGCTATTAAGTTGACTGATCTCAAAGTCTTTCCTGTATTGAAACAGCCAATGAAAATGTCAATAGAATATATGCTTTTCAAAATGTGTTTGTTATCTATAGATGACTGTCTGATTTGTACATACTTCTTCATCCGCTCTTCTAGCTGTTGTTTGTCATTCTCCAAGTCCATAAGGCTTTCCTGGGTCAACTTTAAGTCACCCTCAAGCTTCCTCTTAGCTCTTTCAAGATCCATCCTAAGTTTCTTTTCCTGCTCCAGGGACCCTTCAAGCTATTGAGGATAAAAAAAAGGAATTGTATAAGTGTCTTTATTAATTTCATGCAGTGAGAAATAGGTGCCTGTTGGTTGTATTGCCTACATCATCAACTTGCTGTTCCAGCTTGGTTTTGGCCTTAGTCAGAGTGTTGACTTTGTCCTCCTCACTCTGAAGGTCATCCAGTGTTTGCTGGTGAGCCTCCTGCAGTGCTTTCTTCTCCTTGGTCAGCTTGGCAATGATTTCATCAAGAGCTGCCATCTCTTCTGTCAGGTTTTTAACCTAAAGGTAAAGTCGACCATTGTCAAACGATTGATTACTTAATTACTTGACTTGATTAGTAACATTTTCCTTGGTTATTTTCAGTTCTGCTGACCTTATTCTCAGTGGCATGCTTCTCTTTCTCTACTTTAGCTAGAGTGAGCTCCAGATCATCAATATCCTTCTTAAGCTCAGAGCACTCATCCTCCAATTTCCTCTTCTTTGCAGTGAGCTCTGAATTCATCTCTTCTTCATCTTCCAGTCTCTCAGTCAGCTCCTTGGATTTGGCCTCAAGCTGGATCTTGCTCTTGATCAGACCTTCACAGCGTTCCTCAGCATCACAAAGACCGTCTTGTTCCTGTGATGAACAAAATATTGTAGATTAATAGATTGAAGCTACAAATGAAAGTAAATCTGAGTACTATATTAATATATGCTTTTGGATATTCATTACATTTAAATTGGTAGATCTTTCACTGACTAATAATTGCTGGTTAAATTGTAAAGTATACTCACAGTCTGGACTTGAATTTGCAGGTCATTCTTCTCTTGGAGAACAGAAACCATTTTCTCCTCCAGCTCTTTTCTACGAGCCTCAGATTTAGCATAGGCCTCCTTCAGCTTCAGGAATTCTTCCTTCATGTTTGCCATCTCTTTCTCAGACTCAGCAGACTTCAGCAGGGGCTTGATCTTGAAGTACATCTTCATCCAGGGCCAATTCTTGACACCCATGAAAGCACGGACATTCCACTGAATGACAAGAAGGGAATCCCTGAAGATTTGAAAGGTGAAAAAATAGATAACAGATAACATTATTCATTGTCTTTTAACAGAACAACAGCAACAGAAGCAAAACATGTCCTAGGTGTGTTTATGTGGCAACACCTTCATATTTAACACATGTTGATTTTTTAAAGCAATGTTGTGTTGCTTACACAAATGGAATTGCAATGAATGGAAGGTAGTTTTAGGTAAAAGAAAATTAAATTAATATCAAATTCTCAAATTACTTCACCTGTATACCTGACATGAAGAATAGTTTCCTGAGAATTCAATGTAAAGAAGTACAGTAGACTCTAACATTATTTGCACATTTGTGACTCTCCACGGCAAAACCAGTCGCTTGTCGCAACAGACGTTTCTGAGAAAAATGACCATTTATGTCACTTGTGCTAAAATGGTGGATTTTTTTTTGTGTGTGTTTTGAAACAGTGGGAGGTCTACACTGTACGGCCGTGAATACATTTCGCCGAAAAACTGACCTTTTCTAGTCTAAAAACGTGAGTTTCTTGAGGTGAGAAAGTTAGAGGAAGCAGGAAGTTAGAGGAGTCTCGTTTTTGCCCCTCTATTCTAATATTTACGGTAAATGCAGTCATTGACAACCACCAAGCCATCAGCGTGCTGTGTCGTTGATACAAGTACCTTACATCTTGTAATAGCGGTGACCTTACAAAGCGTTCGTGAGTGTTTAGCCGACGGTTGACTTCAGAGGCAGATTTCTCCGTTTTTCTCTTGGCATGACAGGATGAACTCAACTCCTTTGAATGTTTATATTTCAGTAATATGACGTTCAATTAATTAGATATAGGTATCGTTTTGAAGGTTGATTATCCCCCTTCCTGAAAACGTAATAACTATGATTTTGAAAATTTGGACAATGTGATTTTGCCGTGGAAGGTCACTTTTGAATGATTATTAAACCAGTGTTTCTTGCTTTCTCTGTGGACATTTTTGTGGAATGACATCCTTCATTCAATCAGTAAACCTATTTACCTGCGTTCAACAATCTTCTGGAATTCAATTCTTGCCAGAAGACCTCTTGCTCTTGATTGAATACCAGTGATGATTAGAGCAAGACGGTCGTCTCTCATCTCCTCAAGGACACCCAGGAGACCAGCTTTGAAGAACACCTTTGAATGAACAGTTCATATGTTTAGAATTAGAATGTTATTACGCTTAACAAGACATGCATTTTAGAGTGTTAGTGTTCTGCCGAAAAGAAAACAAAGACCTTGCAAACTCTGGCTTCAGCCCAGTTGTTTATGACAAACATCTCTTTAACATGATCACTTTTTCAGCAGTATTGTTTACATTGTTGTGAGGTTTCCAACCTGAACCATCAAACTACATTGTGGTTGGCCTACATGGTTTATGAAAATGACTGATCAGTGTCAATCAGTCCTGCGCTTGTCCATAAACCATCAATATGAAACTGAGGACACCAAAAGTAGGTACCTATACCTCAGAAAGTGTCACAGGTTTTACTTTATCATTGAAGGTTTATCAACATTATACTGTGAAGCACCTTAGTGTGTCCGAATCTGTACTGCTCATGGTCAACATCCAGGGATCCAAGCAGTTTTTCTGCTCCTTTCTTATTGTCAATGAACTGTCCATCAGGGATAGCTGCAGGATTCAGGATACGGTATCTGAAGAGGTTACAAAAGTCCTGATATAGACATGTTCTCTCAATATTGTTCTAAGAAATGTATACTAATTAGGACCAAAACACATTTTACCTCTGTTTGAAGTCTGCATACTGGATCCTGTTGGGGAAGCCCTTTCTGCAGATCCTGATGCCTTCCAGCACACCGTTACAGCGCAGCTGGTGCATGACCAGAGGATTCTCCATGGCCCCAGGAGTCTTGGTCTCATTGGGGATGAGGCACCGCACAAAGTGGGGGTGAGTTGACCTCAAGTTGGTCATCAGCTTGGCCAGATTTTCCTGTTGTTCAGACATTTAAATGAAAACAAAAATCAGTAGGACTGCACAGAATCCCAGTAGGCCCATCTTGAACTTCCCCTTGGGGATCAATAAAGTATCTATCTATCTATCTATCTATCTATCTATCTATTTATCATTGATCTATATATACTTAAAAGAAAGATATGTGGTACTAGTAAATGTATTTACTTTAGTATGTTAACTTATCCTGTTACACTTACCCTGTGAAGGGCAGATACAGTCTGGAAAGAAGAACCCTTCTTCTTCTTGCCACCGCCACCCTCCGGGGCTATAAAAATACCATCTCCATCAGCTTTTTACATACATTTGATGGTGATTTATCAATATCACAGGATTTATTAGGAAAAGATTGACAGAATACCTGAGTCAGCACCGGCATAGCCAGCGAAGAGAGCGCACAACATCTTAAGATTAGACTTCTGAAAAAGTCCGACCACGGTCTCATTGAGAGGGTCTTTGTTCTTCACCAGCCAGTTGCCAATGTTATAATCAACAGTGCCAGCATAGTGAACCAGGGAGAAATGGGCCTCTGGTCTCCCCTTGACAATCCTTGGCTTCTGGAAGCAGGCATTTTTGCCCAAATGGTTGTCATAAAGCTTAGCTTTGAATGTTGCATCACTGGCCTTGGGAAACATGCACTCCTCTTCAAGGATGGACATGATACCCATGGGCTAGGGAGGAAAGAATATGGAAGGAAGATTATTCAAAAGATTTTACAACCACACAAATAATAGTGATATATGCCTTCAAAGAAATATGTCAGTAAATAAAGTGTCACTCACTTTCTCAATAAGCTCAATGCAAGCGGCCAAGTCCATGCCGAAGTCAATGAACACCCAATCAATGCCCTCCTTCTTGTACTCCTCTTGCTCCAGCACAAACATGTGGTGGTTGAAGAACTGCTGCAGCTTCTCATTAGTGAAGTTGATGCACAGTTGCTCAAAGGTGTTGAACTGAAAGACAATGGGCATCTCATTAATATTATATATTTTGTTTAAAAGTGTAGTGTTTGTCTTAGCTTTAAAACTCACATCAAAGATCTCAAATCCAGCAATATCCAGCACACCAATGAAGTGCTGGCGAGGCTGTTTGGTGTCCAAGGTCAGGTTGATCTTGACAACCATCCAGTTGAACATCTTCTCATACACTGACTTGGACAGGGCTCCAATAGAGTAGTACACCTAATTATGAAGGTGTAATGAATAACATGGAATATACCAATGAATAAGGTGTGACAGCTGTACTAATGATGGAATTAAACACTTAAACACCCAACATGAGTTTCTAACAGCCTTGTTATTTAAAGGTATACTATGTAGTTTCAAGTATTTTTGGCGACTCTAGAGCTCCCCTTAGACTCACAATATATTTATATTTTACGTTGCTGTTGTATATAGTCTACTTCTCATGGCTTGTCCCCCCGTACACAATGAAAATGCTTCTCATGGAGGCAAAGTACTAACAACAAGTGAAAACTCCAAAGAGCTAAATCTACTGACAAGGTAATGTTTCCAAATGATGTCTTTGGGTTTGCAATTCTTGAAGTTACATTGCTGGTTCTGTTGGTAGCGACCTGAACAATTACCCTATTACAAGTTTGTTTACCATCAAATTGGCTTTGTAGAGGTTGTACTGCATTTAGGTGAAGATCTTGCATAGTGTACCTTTAATAGCTCTACCTTGTTGTTCATAACACATTAGTGACTCAGTGTAGTTAACTACAATCAATATGTATAATACTTACAAAACTGTAATATCACAAGAGCTCCTATTCTGAATTTTGATATTACCTGCTGAACACTCTGTCCCTTGGTGACCCACTCGTTTCCTACTTTGACCCTTGGGTGACACAGACCCTTGATGAGGTCAGCAGAGTTCAGGCCCATGAGGTAAGCGACTTTGTCGGTATCTGGAGTGAAAATATCACAGTTTCACCTCTGCCCACATATAACTGTAACATGTGGGTTACATCCAAAATCCAGAAATTACTACTTACCCTCAGTGCCATCAGCCTCTGCCTGCTCCTCTCTCTGCTTCTGCTTGAACTTCATGTTGCCATAGTGCATAATGGCACCAGTCAGCTTGTAAATACCGTTCTTCTCCTCTTGAGTAAAGCCCAGCACATCAAATGCATCCTGTTACAAATCAAATACTTAATTCAGTAATTACGTCCCGCTAACATACCTCTGTATGAGTATATGGGACAGTAAAAGCAGGCCTACTCACATCAGTAGCCATCAGCTCATCAGCATCAACAATAGAGGCTACTTGTGTCTCTCCTTGGGAGATGAACGCGTAGTCATAGGGGTTGGAGGTGATCAACAACATCTCTGCAGAAAGCAAGACCATAGTTGAAGTAACGCTACTGTAACTGAGCTAAGGAAACAAATAATTAAAAACTTAGGCCCTGTGTCCGACAATCACGTTTTTTGTGCTGACAGCTCCCTCAACCACCTTTTATCAGCACTTTGGTCAGCGCTTGTTGCAAGGTTACGAGGTTTCCCCCTTTTCAATTATGATTGGTCATTGAGAGAGAAGTGACATTTACAAGTCCAGCGTTGTTCTAAAAGTTGAATGGATTTCAACTTTCAGCACTCTGAGCACTGTATAAAACAGTCAGTGGCGAGGGCTTTTTTTCTGCTGAGGGTGCTGAATCTTTTGAATGCTGAACTCCATAGAATTTGAATTGAAATAGCTACCGTTGGTGCAAAAAAACGTGATTGGTGGACACAGGCCCTTATTTCACTTTCATGCACTCAAATGCCTGGAGATATACATGCATTTCTCACCCAACAGCTCTGGTTTCTGTTGGGACAGGATCTGGTAGAAGATGTGGTAGTCTCTCTCAGCCTTGAGCTGAAAAGTGACCCGGGACTTCTCCAGCAGATCTGGGGATTGAAGAGTAATTATCAATTTCAAGCTATTGCTTTGGTCTCCACAGATGAAGACGGTCAAAAAAGGCTTATATACTTACAGGTCTCAATATCTGCTGAGGACAGCTTACCGCTCACACCGAAGTGGATGCGGATGAATTTACCCTAGCATGAGAGACACATAAATTAAATATGGCAGTGATTTTGAGTTGGAATTCACAAGAGTGGATTTTGAGTTGGAAATCAATAGAGGGCTTACGAATCGGGAGGAGTTGTCATTTCTGATGGTCTTGGCGTTACCAAAAGCCTCCAGAGCAGGGTTACACTGGATGATTTGATCTTCCAGGGTGCCCTGGGAAAATTAAACACAACATATAAATTCAGCTTTCTAATGCTAGGTCTTGGAGATTCGCTTGGCCTACCTATTAGCTCTGTTCATTTTAATTTTACTGAGATAGTAGTTTGGCTCCTGTCAATGTGTATTCCTCAGCCACCAGGATGGCAGGCTAATCAACAACGAGAGGGAATGACGTTAGTTTTTTTAATCAGAAGTGGTCGTGGAAAAAGGTAATAGTCATACATGCAAACATCTACAAGTTGCAGTTTGAAGAATATGTAGACAGCAAATGTAATACATAATTTCCTGATTGCCAATTCTGTTTATTAGCAGTTTGTAGAGGTTAGGCGAAGTAGGAAATAGCATTAGGAATCACTGATCAATTGTGAGTGCCCAGACTCTCTTAATGAAGTGAGTGAGTCTGGTGAAATCAGGCTACTTGCAGACTGGAAATTATGTCCAGCACCCAGTGAGGTGATATACCTTTTTCTCCTGAGAGGGGTCCTTCTTTCCTGTTGCTGCAATGCTAGCAAAGTACTGGATGACTCTTTTGGTGTTCACAGTCTTTCCGGCACCAGATTCTCCGCTGTTGGTAAAAAAAAATAAAAAAAAGTATATAAAGGTTCACTCCCTCATCAACAAGTTAACAAGAATTTTAGAATCAAAGACTGGATTATACTCACGTGATAAGGACAGACTGGTTCTCTCTGTCTGTGTAATGTACAAGCATGAAATGTTAATATAAAAACATGGTATGATATATTCATGAATTCATGCTATCAATTTAAATGCAACATGATGAATCATTGTCATCAATTTTCAATATATTGCCATTTAGTGCTAAGGCAGCTGCTTTAACAGAAGGTCTTTACCTGTGAGCATGTACTGGTAGGCATTGTCAGAGATGGAGAAGATGTGGGGAGGGGCTTCAGTTCTTTTCTTGCCTCTGTAAGCAGCCACAACTTCCCTGTCGTACACTGGCAACCACTTGTAGGGATTGACAGTTACACAGAACAACCCAGAGTAGGTCTGCACAGATAGACATACTATTGATTATGACCAATGTTAGAAATGAAGCAACAGAGTAAGTCTACAGAAAGAAATTGTAAGTTTGGTCAGTTGTTTTTGCTACTATGGGACAGAGCCTCAGGTTTGTACTCACGTAGATCATCCAGGCTGCGTAACGCTCTTTGAGGTTAAACAGCACAGCAGGCTCATGCAGAAAGGTGAACATCGCCATGTCCTCAATTTTGTCATACTTTGGTGGGTTTTGTTGGTGGACATTGTCCTCTTTCACGGTGACAGTCTGTGTAATAGAAACAAAATCAGTCTCTCCAGAGCATGCACTCCTTCATCTTTATTTAGCATATTTGTCATACAGAACATCTAAGCAGCTCAATACAAATCTAGTCTGAAAAACATAGGAAGTTCTTGGCAAAAATTGAATAGAAACATTCTTGGCAAAAATTGCATTTCTATAGTAAGCTGAAAGTAAGTGAGACCTGTTATGGAACTGTGTGCCTTCCATGGTACACCTCCCCCCAACATTCAAAATCAATTGTATACACACCATATAAAATTAGAAATGCAATCTTCATGTTGTTTTATCCAGTATTAGTTGTGCAGATGTATAGCATATATTCTACACAACCATTGAACCAACAAAGTAAATGCAAAAATAGAGGCTTGGTGCCGCCCCTCTAGTTGGGCCATTTTCCTTATTCGTGGCCAGACCCTTAATCTGAAAGATTTGGGGGTCTGGTTTACCACCAGGCTAGAAACTACTGTGTCAGCTTTCCAAAGAGGTCAAGCATTTGATGGTAGACCAAACTGGGTGGGAACAGTGGCTTCTAGAGTAAGAACAGTGCGATTTCAGGGAAAATGCCTAGAGATGGTCCAATCTAGACCAATGCACAACTAAATGGAAAAATATATAGGAATATAGGATAGTGATTTAAGAATTACCTTCTCATACTCCGTAAGAACAGTGACTTTGTCACCGTCTCTGCTTTGGACCACTCCCTTCACATATTCAACCTCAGGGTCCACCACAAAGCAGGCCCTCTTAATGTCAAAGGGGCGAGTCTGGGCCTCCAGACGCTCCATATCTGACTTCCTCAGAAAAGGAGCCGCCTTCCCAAACTCTGCCATCAACGCATCACCCATGGTGAAGACTGCAATGTGAATTTGCAAAAAAACGGATTAATTCCTGCACAGAGAAAACACAAGACTTTATGGACGAAGAACATGATTATAGCAATATGTCTGACAAGTGAGAAGTTAGAAGGGTTTTTTTTTTTTTTGACAGGCAGAACTTTAGCCAATACTGTAAGATACTGAGGTGAGTGTTAAGTTGTTTCAAGTGAAGATTTGAAATTAATAAAGTGGATCTGTAGAATCAGATTGGTGAAGTTTACCTGCTTTTAAGCAAGATAGTTAAAGTACGGTCAACGGTTAAAATTATATATATAAAAAAACATAATATACAAAATTCACCTGTTGGTTTTATATATCTTGGCTTTCAGTTTTCATGAGGATTTTATTATGAGATTTTTACAGGTAGAACAATTGGCTCAAATTATACCTACAACAGAGGAGCTTCTTTGTTAACATCGGCACAAAACTTCAAGAACAATTTGATTTTCTCATAGCTATGCTCATGACACCCAAATGTATGTGGCACTGTCACCTACTGACTCGTCCTCTTGAATCTGTTCCTCAGTATATTGAACAACTTAAACATTGTGCTTGAGAGTGATCAAAATGTTAATAGCCACATGAAAGCAATAACTAAATCAGCTTTTCGCCACTTCAAAAACTTTGCCTAACTGAGAGTTGTGATGTCAAAACATGATTTAGAAAAACTCTCATCAACTTTTTTTGTGATACGGAAGACATAGGGACATAGGCTAGGGTTCTCACTAAAATAAAGTCACATAATTGCATGTTTACAAATCACTAAATGGAATGGGACAAAAAAGTACAGTAGAGTAAAGTAAAGCGCTCTGAATTATCCCTGTGTATGAAATGTACAGTACATGAATGAACTTGACTTAACTACAGTTTTAGTGATATTTTCAGTTGTGTATCTCACCTTGTTTTGGTCAAGCCTCACTTTTTCTGTTACGCAGATGTGATGTCACGTGCTGCAAGTGAACAGACAAGAAGCAATCAGATCACACAGGGTTGCAGCAGCAGTGTTGCAGGTACACTGAGTTCTTTCACAGAATGCTAACTGAACAGATCCATATGTCTGACTCTGACTGTAGTCAGCTATGCCTCTGTATCCACTATCCAAATGTCTGTTCATCCATTTAGCATCATTCTTGCTATTCTCCTCCATCTAAGTCTGTCTCTCTGTCTATCTGTCTATCTATCTATCTCTCTGTCTATCTGCTCCTCTTGGTAGGAGCAGATTGAATACTTACAGTACCTCTTGGTTGGTCTTTGCTGTATCTGCTGTCGAGTCCATGGTTGATTCACCCTTTTGTAGGGGATGGTCCATCCCAATATGGACAGAGCATCAACTGACTCCCACCACACCAGAGTTTTCTCAAAGGAAAACTGGCCAAAAGGGTGGAGGCACGTGGCAACAATTGGCTTATCCAGACAGGAGGGGACAGGCACATGTAGGCACAATAGGAGAGAATGGCAGCATCACCAACACCTGGACTTCTTACTCTCTCCTAATTTGGAGTTAGCTATTGTGAGAAAAATCTCTGACCTTGTCACTCGTACTTTCTGTAGTCAGTTGTATTTTCAGTACATAAAGGATATAATATTCATTTTAGAATCAGTGAGGTCTTTATTAAAACAATTTTATTTGATGCCTACTGTGTCATTTTAGAAGACAGAAATTAATGTGGATCTCCCTTTTGTGGATTTGTTATCTTGAAACTGTACATTGTGTTTGTTGTTTCTTTGGATATAAGTATTACCAATGTGTATAGAGCCAATGACATAAACTGATGCTTGATTTTTTGCCCCCTCTCAAACTTTTATTTGTGGATAGGAGATCATTTTCTCTTGAGGACCAATAGCAAACAAAAATCTTGCCTTCTGCCCTTAAACGTCTTCTAGTTTGTAAACTGGTCCAACAACACCACAGCTGTCTTTTTAGTTGGCAAAAGCACTGCACTACTGTCACTGCATTGTTTCCTTGAGGACAAAGATAAACCTTGTGAATTTAGTCTCAGGTTCCTCCATCAACTGTAGATTGCCTTTGACACGTTCATCAGTGTTCCTTCCCACCCTTATGAATTTGTACAGCAGCTGCTGTTTGGACTCAGAGGTCAGAAAGCACACACAATTGCTCCTACTTAAACAGATCCTGCTGAAACACACAGGACAATTACTTGCAAAATGTATTAAGAACAAATACTTAATTCACAATTTATTTAAAAATGAGTTAAAGACCTGAGTTTTGCCATTTTGAACTGATTCGCATGACCATAACATGTTTACACTTCTTTGCTTACAGATCTACAAATATAAAAGCTTGTTCCTGTGTTCAAATGTATATTAAGATTATAAACAAGAGACTTTAGTCATCTGAAATGAAATGTAAGAGAAATCATCCATTATACTACTGGTTATACTATCAATCCAGAGACAGTTGTTCAGCTGTTTAGCTGTTCACACCATGAAGTGAAGGAGGTGTTGAGCTATAGGCCTCTGGGTCTTATACCGCTAAGCAACTTGCCTTGGGGTCAAGACATGTTTACACAACCAAAGAAAGTGTGACATTTGAGATCACAGGATCCGCGACCTCTATTCTCCCAAATACTTATTTAGAGAGCTGTGGGATGTTAGACATGTCATTCCATCTTGTGTATAACCCTTATGGTGTTCAGTCTCAGCTGTCAAGAGTCCTTGAGCCATCACCACTACTGTCGGGAGGTCATCACATCCTCTCTTGAAGGGTTGATATCATTGGCATGGGAGGACTTGCTACGGCAGATGGCTACACAGACTGTGCCATTCAAGGATGTTCACCATCCTATCCTTAAGCCACTGCTTTGTTTTTTTGGCTGTATGTTTAGGATCATTGTCGTATTGGAAGGTGAATGACCTGTCCATCTTCAGCTGTCTAGCAGAGGGGCGCAGGTTTTCCTCAAGAATTTGGGTGTACTTGGCAGCATGCATTTTCCCTTCTATCCTGACCAATTGTCTGTCCCCGCTGAAGAGAAACATCCCCACAACATGATTTTGCCCCCACCATGCTTCACAGCAGGTATGGTGTGTTTTCTTTGCTAGCTTCATACACACACACACAGACAAGCACACACACACACACACACACACCCACACACACACACACACACACACGCACACACACACACACACACACACACACAAGCACACACACACACAAGCACACACACACACACACACACACACAAGCACACACACACACACAAGCACACACACACACACACACACACACAAGCACACACACACACACACACACACACACACACACACAAGCACACACACACACAAGCACACACACACACACACACACAGGCCTACACAGTACAGGCAGGCAAATGCACGTGCATGCCCTCCTGCACATACAGTACACCCCATTACCCACACACTCGCAAGTGAACATACACACATAGAGACACATAAAACACACACACAAATGCAGGCAAGCAGACGCATACACACACATATACATAAAAGTTGCAGTAGGGGATGGAGTACGAGATGTAAACAAATTGACAAACGTGATTTATATTTGCAGTTTTTTTTATTAAAGGGATAGTTCGGGTTTTAAGACACGAAGTTATATGGGTTCCCTGTCAGCAACGTTGTGCATCAGCACTGACTTACCCCGCAACAGCGTCCTGTGAGCCGAGATCCAGCCGGTTTTTGATGCTGAAGAAAGTAGTCCGGCAAGTTTCTGGGGTCACAAAAGTAAAGTGTTTTTCTTCTCAAAACCATATGCGTTCGAAAGAGTGATATATTTGCAACACAAAAACGTTGTCCAGGAAAAATTCAAACCTCGTTATCACTTACTTATTTTTCGCGATTCCTATCACTGCGCGCTACTGACAGCTGGACAACGTTTTTGTGGTGCAAATATATCACTCTGTTGAACGCATATGGTTTTGAGAAGAAAAACACTTTACTTTCGTGACCCCAGAAACTTGCCGGACTACTTTCTTCAGCATCAAAAACGATCAAAAACCGGCTGGATCTCGGCTCACAGGACGCTGTCGGGGGGTAAGTCAGTGCTGATGCACAACGTTGCTGACAGGGAACCCATATAACTTTGTGTCTTAAAACCCGAACTATCCCTTTAAGTAAATGTTCCAATGAATGATCTAGGCAGCACATTTAATTCTCTTCTCTCTCTTTAAAAATTAGAAGACAGGGGTTTGGTGCTTACAGATCTACAAATGAAAAGCATTGTGTCTATGCTGAAATGTAGTATTCTTAATAAATAAGGGACTACAGATACTGTATCTGAAATTAGATGTAAATTGTGCATACAGGGAAATCATCAATTATATTACTGACACTATTATGTCTACAGGATAGCTGGCCACTGGCCTCTCTTATCATATCCTTCTAGAAACACTAGTTCAGCTGTTTGCACCAAGATGTCAAGGAGGTGTTGAGCCAAAGGCATCTGAGTCTTACATTATCACTTGGGATCAAGAAAACTGTTGAGACATGTTTACCCACCAAAGAAAGTGTGAAGCCACCCACAGGGTTCTGATAATGTGACTGTGAAAGCCTAAGAGTGAAGGTGATTTTTGTTTCACCCACTGTAAGACATAGTTATGTAAGGTCATGTAAGGTCACAGTATCCTTAATTAGATAACTTTGAGATGTTGGACATGCCATTCGATGTCCTATGTGACTCTTACGGGGACCCTCAGCTGTCTAGAGTCCTTGAGCAATCACCACCACTGCCAGCAGGACATCTCACCACCTGAAGGATGGGTATTATTGGCATGGACAGACAGACTTGCTGTGGCAAGTGGCTATGGACTCCAGTGACACCCAGGTCAAACACACCGGGAAGTGTTCTGACTGAATGCATCATAAAGTTTCCTTCTGTATGCATGAGCTTGTTTCTCTACCCATGTCTACACGACTTCACTGAGCCATGGCCGAGTTACAGAGCAGTGGTAACCCTGTGGGACTCTTACAGTTTTGTTTGCTAAGGACCATGAACAGTATGAAGGGTCAAAGTAACAATAATTAAATATAAAGTAAATTACAAAGTAAAATGTCTTGTAAGTTATATCACCAAGTATCAAATTTAAATCTATCAACGATTATTAAATGTAATCTAATTTAAAGTTTAAATCAATGTCATTTGAATTTTGAATTACATTAAACTTTAAATCAATTGAATAAGAAGTTGAATTAATTTGAAGTCATACATCACATTTACATTTCCCTGTTGTTCTCATTTTGAATGAGACTTAAAATTTCAGGCTCATGCAATTCCGTGCGCCACCATTTAATTCGAACGCCTTTACTTCAGACAGGGAAATGTAAATGTGATGTATGACTTCAAATTAATTCAAATTGTTACTTTGACCCTTCATAGAATAGATCTGGCATGGTCATCATCGAAATTGTTGGATTTACTCAATACATGTAACTCATCTGTATATGCTCTGCTTATAGAGGTGTATTAAGCACTCTCTTTTATTTTATTAGGTTTGTTTCATGGTCTCCTATTGTGAAAAAGTGACCTTTGACCCCTCACAAGGAAGCACAACACTACCATTCATGTAAGCACCTTTTGACTACTACTACATGAAATAGATATATCTGAAGAAGCCTTGTAATTATGTATTGCACGATATCTGATTTTGTTTAATGTATTTGGAAAAAAAATATTAGCATACTGTTTAACACTTACCAGACACTAATGCAAACATTTTGACAGTTCATTAATTTCACAAATGCAGTAGATGTATGTTTTGTCTTCAGTGGTGTTCCTAGGCTACAGTTTGTGGGACAGAACAGATGAGTGAGGTGCTGTTGCACTGCATTGCCCTCTCTTGGGTGTCGTCTGGCCATCTAGACTCATGGATCTGTTGCTGTCCCTCAAGTTGCTAAGAAAGTGACTTGAAGGCCTTGTGCTGTTCTGTATATCATGCACATGCTTGCCTCCTTTCCTTTGTCCTTGAGTACAAAGATAACCCTGTGAAATTCTTGCTAAATGTCACAGAGACTGAGAAATGTTTAAATCTAATCTGCAACAGATGGTCTTGTAGATGCAACAGACATCAAGGCGTGGATTCTTATTATTATACTCCCTTTAATTCTCCAAGGCGTCTTGGGTTACAACTTATTAAACCAGAAGAGAAAAAAATATGTTGAGGTGCCCCTGGACGTTGGTTAGTTACATATTGTATTTGTTGATGGTATGCATTTTGATCTTCAGTAATTACTGAAATTAAATGAAGATATACTTCAATGAAATTATGTTATTGGTGAAAAGTTTTGATTTGGATGTTATCATCCAAGGAGGCTGCTAACATATTCAGTTTAGGGTTACATTATATTAGATTCAGCTTTATTGTCATTGTGCAAGTACTGTAGGAGGGCTTAAGATTTCAAGATGTCAAGAAGCAGCAGTCTTCTGTCCATCACCTTCCACAGACATGGAAATGGGTATAGATGACCTAGGTGTGTGTGTGTGTGTGTGTGTGTGTGTGTGTGTGTGTGTGTGTGTGTGTGTGTGTTTGTGTGTGTTTTTGTGTGTGTGTGTGTGTGTGTGTTGAGCTGTGTTGTGAAGTGAAGCACAACAGGTGTTACCTTGTCATCTCCTTGGAGAATCTCAGTTGAGCAGCAGCAACAGACTCCTCCTCTGTGACCAGAGCCAGACCATTCATTTCAGCACACAGGCATTTCAGTGTAGGATCAGCCTAAGACAAGCACAAGGACGTGGAACAATTCTTACTGTTTTTACCCCGTTCTACACGAATTCACTTAATTTAAGGTCAGTGTAGTAGAATAAGTGAAAAACACCTTACATCTTTAAAAATGGCTTAATTTAAATACTCTGTATTTATCTATGCTATTTTTAGATACTGTGTATTTATACTAATTCTCTGTATTTATACTATTTCTCTCTTTCTGACTTTGTCATACAGGAGTACCCTGTGGATGAGTCTTTTTACAGCCTTGACAATAAAACTGAAAGAGCTCAAATGGAAGATTTCTCTGGTCCTTGAGGTGGACCCTCCCAGTTCAGTGTCAATACAACAGGAGATGCCAGGGTGTAAAAGTAAGAAGGCTTTACTGTGTTGAGCATGTGCTGTGATATAATTCTTAATTTGGCTTTGTGAATGGGTTTGGTAATTTGTTTATATTCATAGGTTATGTCTTCAGTGTTTTCAATATAGTACAGATTGATGACTATTTCATAAAGACTTTTCACCATTTTATCACTTCAGTAGAGTTGGATATTTCCTAACCTTGTGAGAGTTACTCCCAAGCAGTCTTGGAATCTCCTAAAATATCATAATCTGATAGTTCCTGAGATAGTTACTGTTAAGTAGTGTTTATTTATTTTGTAGACCCTTGCAGTCTTTTCCTAGAGGGTTTTCTGTTGACATGTTCAAAATCATCACAACACTGAAATTAAAAATCAATCAGACATTACCGTAATGCTATACAAAATATATCAACTTTAAAACTTTTTTTGTTTGTTTGTTCCTTATTTTCCATTAGCGCAATGTTGTTTGTTTTATGTGCCACCAAAAATGCCCTAGGAATGGCACATGTTTGTTTCTGCAGTTGAAAGGGTCTATAAAAATCTGCTTGAACCAGTGGTTAAAATGTTAGCTGTCATTATTAATCATATAATTTGAAGATTGTAGTAGAAGAGATTGACAAACTGATTAACAGTCTTAATCAATATCTATTTATTCATTATCTATCATAATAAATCAGTGGTATTTCAGTAATAGCTTAGTAGAATCTCAGGTACTTATTCAGGATTTTTTCATGATGAACGATTATCCATCAATTTGAGCTTTGATAGGCTGCAGGCAGGGCAGTGCTCTGGTGGTCTGTGAAGGTATTGCAGGTGGTCCCTGGCCATGTATCCAACACTGCAGCATCAATGTGGGCAGGACATCACTATTTGCACCTCACACCCAATAACAGTGGTCCACAGGTCGCTTCTTAGTCAAGATGGTGATTGAAACAGTTGATTTTTTGTCATTCATTTAATTTGAGATATGATGGTAAATGTATGTTGTGAATGTAATACATGCTTGTTCGGTCTTGAATTAATACTTGTAATGTGGGCAACAGTCTGATCATGGTTTCATTATAATCTAATGCATTTGTACATAGTTGTAGACTAAGAGCAACACTATAGTTTTAGACACCACAGCCATTCTCAGTTAATCCTGGTGAGTTGGGGGGTGGGCTGGATGATTGATAAAAAAAGGGAGATGTTTCTCACCTCGCTCTCTTCTTTTCTCTTCTTTTGGCAAGAGGCCATGCTGACCTCTTGGCCTTTCTGCCCCTCTCTCCCTTGCTATCTCTCTCTCTCTCTCTCTCTCTCTCTCTCTCTCTCTTTCTCCCTTTCTCTTTATCTATCTATCTCGAACTTTCTTTCTTTCTTTATGGTTTGTTATTTTCTTTATTTGACACATTGTTTTATCTGGTGTATTTTGTATTTGCATTGTATTTGCATTGTAACTTGGTAACTCGTTAAAGTTTAAGTTCAAGTTTATTGTTTGTTTGAGGTTAAGTGTACTGATTGGGCTTTAGGGAAGAAGATGGGAATTTTAGCAATGACTGTCTAAAGTGTTCCTCTGAGAGCTATTGACGAACATGGTTTGTCACCAACATCAAGTTGGTCAAGATGTTGAATATTATGACAGTTCCTAGTTTTTATAAATACCCTCACTCTTAACAGATAATGCTAAATACAGTACATGTACATTAGTATACAAGGCTGTGGTATTGAATGAGAGTGCTTGAATTGGAAACAGAAGAGTCAGAGACTGAGTAGACGAAGGCTACTTCTGCATTTTGCACTTTAAGTTGTCTTATAAGTTTTGCTGCCAAATTTGTTTCGCCTTGAATGCCTTGAAATAATAAATTAAGTACGTATTTTTATACTAAAAGCAACACCAAAAAGATGTTTTTTTTGTCTTAATATAAAATTAATAACACTTTTTTGCAGTGTACTTTATACTGACTAAGTGGCATTTCAAGTGTTGTGCCTGAATTAGGCAGAGAGAGTGAGCTTGTCAAATACTGCTGATTTGGTCCCTCCCAGCAGTCATGACTGTCTGTCTAATGAAGTTCATAATGGGCCAATTCCCTTCATAGCATCATCAAAAGGAAAAAAAACCTTAGTTTAGTAGTGAACATACAAACAGCAGAAACACTTTTTAAGTGATTGTATTGGAATGCATTCCATACTGAAAACTAAAACACTGCAAACAAGAGCTTTTCCGTCATGAGAGTCCGTCATGAGAGCTTCATTCTTCATCGTGTCCTTTCTGTAATAGAGCAAAACATTTGTAAAAATATTGCCAGTGATATGTGGATAAATATGATTAGGATTAAAATGAACTACCAGCTACTTTCACGTTTCACCAGCAAAATTGGCTATGGCTGATATAATTCTGAATGACTTGAAACACTGTGGAAGAGCCTAATGCTGCTAAATACTGCAAATACAGTGCAACTGTGGCTCTCACCTTGGCACCTGCATCACGGGTCTTGGATCTCATCTTGTTGACCTGAGACTCGGCTATATCAGCTCTCTCCTCAGCCTCATCCAGCTCATGCTGCAGCTTGCGGAACTTGCTCAGGTTGCTATTGGCAGCTTCCTCCTGAAATGTGCACACAAATTAGTTGTATTTTGTTCATTCGTGTATTTGCATGTTCAACAGTTAATTGATTAAACAACTTTGATGACAGAGAAAATAAGGAGAAGGAAACACTAAGGAGAAGAGAATGTCACTTACAGCCTCCTCTGATGTTCTCTTGTAGGACTTGACCTTCAGCTGCAATTTGTCCACCAGATCCTGAAGACGATGCAAATTCTTTTTGTCCTCCTCAGTCTACAGATGGGAGAGGTGGGTGAATTTTAGTATAAAGCATTACATTATAAAAGGTATTTTGGGTATATGGTATAATTTTGTGTTAGCATTTAGCATTATGTAAAATACAAAAGTATGCTTGGTATGGTATAATTTAATATACCTGATAGGTGAGCTCCTTGATGCGACGCTCATATTTACGGATTCCTTTGACGGAATCACCGGCCTTCCGTTGCTCCATTTCCACCTCACTTTCCAGCTCTCTAACCTTAATGTAGATAAATGAAGCAAATGTTAAACAAATGGTGATATGTGTACTGTACCTGTAAACACATGTAGTTAAGCACTGATTAGCAGGAAGAACTCTTTAGCAAATACACAGCATTTACCCTGGACTCCAGCTTCTGGATCTGCTTCTTGCCACCCTTCATGGCGATTTGTTCAGCTTCATCCAGACGGTGCTGCAGGTCCTTGATGGTCTGCTCCATGTTCTTCTTCATGCGCTCCAGGTGAGCACTGGTGTCCTGCTCCTTCTTCAGCTCCTCTGCCATCATGGCAGCATCAGTGATGGCCTTCTTGGCCTTTTCCTCTGCATTCCTGCACTCCTGCACAGCCTCCTCTACTTCATTCGACAACTGGGATGTATCACCCTCCAGCTTCTTCTTCTGGTTCAGCAGGCTGGTGTTCTATGTGTGACAAGACAGGAATGTTCACGATGGTCCGTGTCACATTGTGAAATAATCTCTGTCATATGAACATATCTGAAAAACACCAATTTAAGATTTTACCTGAGAGTGCAGCAGCTGCACCCTCTCACTGACATCCAGCAGCTCCTGTTCAGCCAGTTTCCGGCCTCTCTCAGTCTGCTCCACCAGGGACCTGAGCTCATCCAATTCAGCCTGCAGAAGATTGCTGCGTCTCTCCACAATAGCAGTGTTCTCTTTGAGATCATCATTATTACGTAGAGCGTCATCCAGCTGCAGTTGGGAATCCTGCAATGTACACATGTTAGAAATGTAATCATGTAATATCCAGGTTGATAATATACAACCAAACCTTGTTGATACCTTTGACTACATGCACAACTATCAGTAAATTAATAGAGAAGATCGAAAAATATACTGTATGACGGAAGTCTTTGGTAGAGAATAAGCAAAAAGTGCTTCAGGTCAGTATTGACTTTGAATAATCAAATGGCGTGAAGTCCATTATCCTGCTTGTTTAACTGTTGTCACTTGCCTTGCGTTCATCTCCGGTTATAATTTAAATGTTTTAATCGCTAGAGCTGTATTGTTTGTAGAACTACTTTTCCAAGATACATTTCAACTAATTTCTCAACTTAAAGGACAAACTGCCGTTACTAATTCTAATTGGATGGTTGCTATGTCTAAAGGTCTGTCGTTAGTTCTAAATGGATAGTTGCTACCAAAGATTCTAGAACAGAGCTCTGTTCTAGAATCTTTGGTTGCTACAGCCAAAAGCCAGTCGTCAGTCCTACTGTATCTCTCCCGTTGTCAAGCGGGCATATTCATGTATTCTGCTGTATGTTAACTCTGAAAACATCACTATTTTACTTAGCGTACTGCCATCCAACTAGCCAAAAAACTCCTCCGTCATATGCTAAATCTTGCTATGTTTTGAACGTCAGTATTTTACAGCTTGGATGCATTGTGGCAGTTCATTTAAACTTCGACTTCAACAAGTTTGACGAATTAATATACAAATATGATACGGCCAACAAATTGGAACTACTTCATAGGTGTGCATACGGTTAATGCACCCCCTTATAGAACGTAGGGCAATGGGGAATTCAACCAAGCAGTGGAATAAATAGATTTAACAGACTTCAAAACATTGGGAAGGTCCATTCTTGTGAATGGAACTTTCTGCAGCACTATGAAGAACTGTTTCATAATAGCTGTTACGTCTACTTTAGGAATGCACTCATACCAACTATGCATTTAGTGATCTCTTTACTGTCAATGGGATTATGGAGCTCTGTGCTGCATTGTTTTACCTTCATATGTCCATGGAGACCCTTGAGCTGCTTCTGGGCCTCAGCTGCCTGCCTGTTGGCCTGGCTGAGCTGGATCTCCATCTCATTGAGGTCTCCCTCCATCTTCTTCTTCACTCTAAGAGCCTCATTCCTGCTGCGAGTCTCAGACTCCAGAGAGCTCTGCAGGGTATCCACCACTCTCTGCTGGTTCCTCTTGGCTTGCTCCATCTCCTCATCCTTCTCAGTAAGTTTGCGCTCAATGTCAGCTTTGACCTGATTGAACTCCAGCTGAGCTCTGATGATTTTACCCTCCTCATGTTCAAGGGTACCCTATGGAGATATAGTAACATAAAAATCTAAGTTTCATATTTCTGTAAAAAACAAGCATCCTATGCCATGTTGGAATGAGGGAAACTAGTTTTCTGATTATTTTGATCTTTATGAATGTACCTCAGCTTCCTCTAGGGCAGTCTGGATCTCTGCCTTCTCTTGCTCAAGTGTCTTCCTGGCCTTCTCAAGCTCATGAATGCTCTTTCCAGTCTCACCAAGTTGCTCAGTGAGATCAGAAATTTCCTCTGGAAAGCAGATGAAGATTAGTTAGTTGTGTGGTGTCACTTTGACAGTTATATAAGTTTTGTCTTAAGGGAGCATCAAACAGACCTTGGAGATTTTTGTTCTCCCTCTTCATGGTCTCAAGGTGATCCAAAGATTCCTCATAAGAGTTCTTGAGTTTGAAGAGCTCAGTGCCAAGAGATCTGGTCTCTTTCTGGGCGCTCTCAAGCTCAGTCTGGGACTCCTCATACTTCTGCTTCCACTCAGATAAGACCTGTCAGGTGAAAATCTTTCAGTGAAATCTGATAAACATGTGAAGGAATATTGGCAATTGTGTTAGGACCAGCTGTTTCCTTACCTTATCAAAGTTTCTTTGTCTCTTGTCTAGAGCAGCAGCAGCAGCACTGGATCTCTCCACATCTACCATGAGATCTTCAATCTCATTCTGCAGTCTATGCTTAGTTTTCTCCAGGGAGGAGCATTTGGCATTGACAGCCTCCACAGCTTCCTCTGCATCTTGCAGACGCTGAGCCAGCTTTTTCCTGAGGAAAAGTATGACCAATGAGTGACAAATGTACATGCCATGTCTAACCATTGATTTTCTACAAATCATAGAGTCAGTTCCCCAGGACCTTACTTGGCATCTTCCAGCTCCTCAGTCCTCTGGATGGCATCAGTTTCATACTTGGTTCTCCACTGAGCCACCTCAGAGTTGGCCTTGGACAGACTGCGCTGCAACTCAGCCTTGGCCTCTTGCTCCTCCTCATACTGCTCTCTCAAGAGGTCAGCATCATGGCGTGCAGACTGCACTGCATGGGCTAGTGCATTCTTAGCCTGTGGATAGGATCAGATACAAGTCCATCAGATATGTCATAGCTGTAGTGTAACAACTGAAAGATTTTCCTGAAAGTCAGTCATGAATACCTTCACTTCCTCTTCAAGTTGCCTCTTGAGATCCTCAACCTGTTGTGTGTAGGACTGTTTGCCTCTTGTCAGTTGAGAAACAAGTGAGTCTTTCTCTTCCAACTGTCTTGCCAACTCACCTTGATTAACAGAATATTTGCATTTCAATGATAATGCTTCTTTTCTTATTTTTTCTTGATACATTTATCAAATGAATAGTATGGTTTTACCATTTTGACTTACCATTTTCAGTTTGAAGCTTGGCTTTCTGCATGGTGAAGTCATTGATGGAGCGCTGGCCTTCTTCGGCCTTAGTTCTATATTCACTCATCTGGTCCTCCAGTGTTCTGCACATCTTCTCCAAGTTTGTCTGATAAAATGGTACAGAACATTTGTCAGCTGTCAATATAGAGAATCCAGTGAGACCCATTATACAGGTTCTTGTTTTTATACATTTTATACAAACCTTGGCTTTGGAGACCTGCTCCATGTTGGAGACAACATCGTCCAACTCCAGACGGAGCTCACTCTTCTCCTTCTCAAGCTTTTGCTTCACTCTCTGAAGGTTGTCAATCTGCTCCCCGAGGTCAGCTACGCTGTCTGCGTGCTTCTTCCTCAGTGTTGAAGCAGTGGCCTCATGTTGCAGAGTGGACTCCTCAAGGTCTCTGCGCAGCTTCTGGAACTCAGCCTCCCTCTTCTTGTTCATCTCAATCTGGGCAGCAGTGGCACCTCCAGCCTCCTCCAGCCTCTCACTGATCTCCTCCAGCTCTCTGGCCAGGTCTGCCCGCTGCTTCTCCACTTTGGCTCGGGCAGCTCTCTCAGCCTCCAGCTCTTCCTCCAGCTCCTCAATGCGAGCCTAAGGAAAGTAAAATCGGAAGTATATTTAATAGAAATATACATATGTTTTCACAAAATGTTATGTTTTATTTCTTAATAGTTTTTATTCTCCATTTACCTGCAGCTCCTTCAGTTTCTTCTGGAGCTGGGCAGCCATAGCTTGTTCATCTTCAATCTTGCTATTAAGTTGACTGATCTCAAAGTCTTTCCTGTATTGAAACAGCCAATGAAAATGTCAATAGAATATATGCTTTGTAAAATGTGTTTGTTATTTATTATAGATGACTGTCTGATTTGTACATACTTCTTCATCCGCTCTTCTAGCTGTTGTTTGTCATTCTCCAAGTCCATAAGACTTTCCTGGGTCAACTTTAAGTCACCCTCAAGCTTCCTCTTAGCTCTTTCAAGATCCATCCTAAGTTTCTTTTCCTGTTCCAGGGACCCTTCAAGCTATTGAGAATAAAAAAAGGAATTTTATAAGTTTTATAAGTTATTAATTTCATGCAGTGAGAAATAGGTGCCTGTTGGTTTTATTGCCTACATCATCAACTTGCTGTTCCAGCTTGGTTTTGGCCTTAGTCAGAGTGTTGACTTTGTCCTCCTCACTCTGAAGGTCATCCAGTGTTTGCTGGTGAGCCTCTTGCAGTGCTTTCTTCTCCTTGGTCAGCTTGGCAATGATTTCATCAAGAGCTGCCATCTCTTCTGTCAGGTTTTTAACCTAAAGGTAAAGTCGACCATTGTCAAATGATTGATTACTTAATTACTTGACTTGATTTTCCTTGGTTATTTTCAGTTCTGCTGACCTTATTCTCAGTGGCATGCTTCTCTTTCTCTACTTTAGCAAGAGTGAGCTCCAGATCATCAATATCCTTCTTAAGCTCAGAGCACTCATCCTCCAATTTCCTCTTCTTTGCAGTGAGCTCTGAATTCATCTCTTCTTCATCTTCCAGTCTCTCAGTCAGCTCCTTGGATTTGGCCTCAAGCTGGATCTTGCTCTTGATCAGACCTTCACAGCGTTCCTCAGCATCACAAAGACTGTCTTGTTCCTGTGATGAACAAAATATTGTAGATTAATAGATTGAAGCTACAAATGAAAGTAGATCTGAGTACTATATTTGTATATGCTTTTGGATATTCATTACATTTTAATTGGTAGATCTTTCACTGACTAATAATGGCTGGTTAAATTGTAGAATATACTCACAGTCTGGACTTGAAGTTGCAGGTCATTCTTCTCTTGGAGAACAGAAACCATTTTCTCCTCCAGCTCTTTTCTACGAGCCTCAGATTTAGCATAGGCCTCCTTCAGCTTCAGGAATTCTTCCTTCATGTTTGCCATCTCTTTCTCAGACTCAGCGGACTTCAGCAGGGGCTTGATCTTGAAGAACATCTTCATCCAGGGCCAATTCTTGACACCCATGAAAGCACGGACATTCCACTGAATGACAAGAAGGGAATCCCTGAAGATTTGAAAGGTGAAAAAATAGATAACAGATAACATTATTCATTGTCTTTTAAAAGAACAACAGCAACAGAAGCAAAACATGTCCTAGGTGTGTTTAAGTGGCAACACC
This sequence comes from Sardina pilchardus, assembly GCF_963854185.1. Taxonomy (NCBI): domain Eukaryota; kingdom Metazoa; phylum Chordata; class Actinopteri; order Clupeiformes; family Clupeidae; genus Sardina; species Sardina pilchardus. Next base: position 20,516,014 of record NC_085012.1, read on the forward strand.
TTCATATTTAAGACATGTTGATTTTTTAAAGCAATGTTGTGTTGCTTACACAAATGGAATTGCAATGAATGGAAGGTAGTTTTAGGTAAAAAAATGAATTAAATGAATATCAAATTCTCAAATTACTTCACCTGTATACCTGTCATGAAGAATAGTTTTCTGAGAATTCAATGTAAAGAAGTAGACTCTAGCATTATTTACACATTTGAATGATTATTAAACCAGTGTTTCTTGCTTTCTCGGTGGACATTTTTGTGGAATGACATCCTTCATTCAATCAGTAAACCTACAGTATTTACCTGCGTTCAACAATCTTCTGGAATTCAATTCTTGCCAGCATGCCTCTTGCTCTTGATTGGATACCAGTGATGATTAGAGCAAGACGGTCGTCTCTCATCTCCTCAAGAACACCCAGGAGACCAGCTTTGAAGAACACCTTTGAATGAACAGTTTATATGTTTAGAATTATAATGTTATTACGCTTAACAAAACATGCATTTTAGAGTGTTAGTGGTCTGCCGAAAAGGTTGAAGGTTTATCAGCATTATACTGTGAAGCACCTTAGTGTGTCCGAATCTGTACTGCTCATGGTCAACATCCAGGGATCCAAGCAGTTTTTCTGCTCCTTTCTTATTGTCAATGAACTGTCCATCAGGGATAGCTGCAGGATTCAGGATACGGTATCTGAAGAGGTTACAAAAGTCCTGATATAGACATGTTCTCTCAAAATTGTTACAAGAAATGTATACTAATTAGGACCAAAACACATTTTACCTCTGTTTGAAGTCTGCATACTGGATCCTATTGGGGAAGCCCTTTCTGCAGATCCTGATGCCTTCCAGCACACCGTTACAGCGCAGCTGGTGCATGACCAGAGGATTCTCCATGGCCCCAGGAGTCTTGGTCTCGTTGGGGATGAGGCAGCGCACAAAGTGGGGGTGAGTTGACCTCAAGTTGGTCATCAGCTTGTTCAGATTTTCCTGTTGTTCAGACATTTAAATGAGAACAAAAATCAGTAGGACTGCACAGAATCCCAGTAGGCCCATCTTGAATATTCCCTTGGGGATCAATAAAGTAGAATAGAATAGAATATATACTTTTTTGATCCTGTGAGGGAAATTCAGTTATCTGCATTTAACCCAATTTAACCGAATTAGTGAACACACAGCACACAGTGAAGTGAATCACACAACCCAGAGCAGTGAGCTGCCTGCCCAACCAGCGGCACTCATGGAGCAGTGAGGAGTTAGGTGCCTTGCTCTCATTGATCTACTTAAAAGAAAGATATGTGGTACTAGTAAATGTATTCACTTTAGTATGTTATCTTAACCTGTTACACTTACCCTGTGAAGGGCAGATACAGTCTGGAAAGAAGAACCCTTCTTCTTCTTGCCACCGCCACCCTCCGGGGCTATAAAAATACCATCTCCATCAGCTCTTTACATAAATTTGACGGTGATTTATCAATATCACAGGATTAATTAGGAAAAAATTGACAGAATACCTGAGTCAGCACCGGCATAGCCAGCAAAGAGAGCGCACAACATCTTAAGAGTTGACTTCTGAAAAAGTCCGACCACGGTCTCATTGAGAGGGTCTTTGTTCTTCACCAGCCAGTTGCCAATGTTATAATCAACAGTGCCAGCATAGTGAACCAGGGAGAAATGGGCCTCTGGTCTCCCCTTGACAATCCTTGGCTTCTGGAAGCAGGCATTTTTGCCCAAATGGTTGTCATAAAGCTTCGCTTTGAATGTTGAATCACTGGCCTTGGGGAACATGCACTCCTCTTCAAGGATGGACATGATACCCATGGGCTAGGGAGGAAAGAATGTGGAAGGAAGATTATTCAAAAGATTTTACAACCACACAAATAATAGAGATATATGCCTTCAAAGAAATATGTAGTAAATAAAGTGTCACTCACTTTCTCAATAAGCTCAATGCAAGCGGCCAAGTCCATGCCGAAGTCAATGAACACCCACTCAATGCCCTCCTTCTTGTACTCCTCTTGCTCCAGCACAAACATGTGGTGGTTGAAGAACTGCTGCAGCTTCTCATTAGTGAAGTTGATGCACAGTTGCTCAAATGTGTTGAACTGAAAGACAATGGGCATCTCATTAATATTGTATATTTTGTTTAAAAGTGTAGTGTTTGTCTTAGCTTTAAAACTCACATCAAAGATCTCAAATCCAGCAATATCCAGCACACCAATGAAGAACTGGCGAGGCTGTTTGGTGTCCAAGGTCAGGTTGATCTTGACAACCATCCAGTTGAACATCTTCTCATACACTGACTTGGACAGGGCTCCAATAGAGTAGTACACCTAATTATGAAGGTGTAATGAATAGCATGGAATATGCCAATGAATAAGGTGTGACAGCTGTACTGATGATGGAATTAAACACTTAAACACCCAACATGAGTTTCTAACAGCCTTGTTATTTAAAGGTATACTATGCAGTTTCAAGTAATTTTGGCGACTCTAGAGCTCCCCTTAGACTCACAATATATTTATATTTTACGTTGCTGTTGTATATAGCCTACTTCTCATGGCTTGTCCCCCTGTACACAATGAAAATGCTTCTCATGGAGGCAAAGGTTTAACAACAAGTGAAAACTCCAAAGAGCTAAATCTACTGACAAGGTAATGTTTCAAAATTATGTCTTTGGTTTGCGATTCTTGAAGTTACATTGCTGGTTCTGTTGGTAGCGACCTGAACAATTACCCTATTACAAGTTTGTTTACCATCAAATTGGCTTTGTAGAGGTTGTACTGCATTTAGGTAAAGATCTTGCAGAGTGTACCTTTAATAGCTCTACCTTGTACATAACACATTAGTGACTCAGTGTAGTTAACCACTATCAATATGTATAATACTTACAAAACTGTAATATCACAAGAGCTCCTATTCTGAATTTTGATATTACCTGCTGAACACTCTGTCCCTTGGTGACCCACTCGTTTCCTACTTTGACCCTTGGGTGACACAGACCCTTGATGAGGTCAGCAGAGTTCAGGCCCATGAGGTAAGCGACTTTGTCGGTATCTGGAGTACAAATATCACAGTTACACCTTTGTCCATATTTAACTATAACATGTGGGTTACATCTAAAATCCAGAAATTACTACTCACCCTCAGTGCCATCAGCCTCTGCCTGCTCCTCTCTCTGCTTCTGCTTGAACTTCATGTTACCATAGTGCATAATGGAACCAGTCAGCTTGTAAATACCGTTCTTCTCCTCTTGAGTAAAGCCCAACACATCAAAGGCATCCTGTAACAAATCAAATATTTCTTTCACTAGTACACCCCTCAACATGACTCTGTATGAGGATATCAGAAAGTTAAAACAGGCCCCGGCAGTGGCGCAACTGGCTGGGGCACCTGCACCGTACGCGGGTTCGATTCCCGCCCCGTGGTCCTTTCCAGATCCCACCCCAACTCTCTCCCACTCACTTCCTGTCATTCTCTCTACTGTCCTGTCCAAATAAAGGCATAAAAAAGCCCCAAAAAATAATCTTTAAAATAAAAGAAAGAAAGTTAAAACAGGCCTACTCACGTCAGTAGCCATCAACTCATCAGCATCACAAATAGAGGCTACTTGTGTCTCTCCTTGGGAGATGAACGCGTAGTCATAGGGGTTGGAGGTGATCAACAACATCTCTGCAGAAAGCAAGACCATAGTTCAAGTAACGCTACTGTAACTGAGCTAAGGAAACAATTGAATAATTAAACACTTAGGCCCTGTGTCCGACAATCACGTTTTTTGTGCTGACAGCTCCCTCATCCACCTTTTATCAGCACTTGTTCAGCGCTTGTTGCAAGGTTACGAGGTTTCCCCCTCTTCAATTATGATTAGTCATTGAGAGAGAAGTGACATTTACAAGTCCACCGTTGTTCTAAAAGTTGAATGGATTTCAACTTTCAGCACTCTGAGCGCTGTATAAAAAAAACAGTCAGCGACGAGGGCTTTTTTTCTGCTGAGAGTCTTGTGAATGCTGAACTTCATAGAATTTTAATTGAAATAGCCACTGTTGGCGCAAAATACGTGATTGATGGACACAGGCCCTTTTTTCACTTTCATGGACTCAAATGCCTGGAGATATACATGCATTTCTCACCCAACAGCTCCGGTTTCCTTTGGGACAGGATCTGGTAGAAGATGTGGTAGTCTCTCTCAGCCTTGAGCTGAAAAGTGACCCGGGACTTCTCCAGCAGATCTAGGGATTGAAGAGTAATTATCAATTTCAAACTATTGCTTTGGTCTCCACAGATGAAGACGGTCAAAAAAGGCTTATACTGTATACTTACAGGTCTCAATATCTGCTGAGGACAGCTTACCGCTCACACCAAAGTGGATGCGGATGAATTTACCCTAGCACGAGAGACACAAATTAAACATGGCAGTGATTTTGAGTTGGAATTCACAAGAGTGGATTTTGAGTGGAAATCAATAGAGGGCTTACGAAGCGGGAGGAGTTGTCATTTCTGATGGTCTTGGCGTTACCAAAAGCCTCCAGAGCAGGGTTACACTGGATGATTTGATCTTCCAAGGTGCCCTGGGAAAATTAAACACAACACATAAATTCACCTTTCTAATGCTAGGTCTTGGAGATTCGCTTGGCCCACCTATTAGCCCTGTTCATTTTAATTTTACTGAGATAATAGTTTGGCTCCTGTCAATGTGTATTCCTCAGCCACCAGGAAAAATTTAATTGTCATACATGCAAACATCTACAAGTTGCAGTTTGAAGAATATGTAGACAGCAAAGGTAATACATCATTTCCTGATTGCCAATGCTGTTTATTAGCAGTTTGTAGAGGTTAGGCTTAGTAGGAAATAGCATTAGGAATCACTGATCAATTGTGAGTGCCCAGACTCTCTTAATGAAGTGAGTGAGTCTGGTGAAATCAGGCTACTTGCAGACTGGAAATTATGTCCAGCACCCAGTGAGGTGATATACCTTTTTGTCCTGAGAGGGGTCCTTCTTTCCTGTTGCTGCAATGCTAGCAAAGTACTGGATGACTCTTTTGGTGTTCACAGTCTTTCCGGCACCAGATTCTCCGCTGTTGGTAAAAAAACAAAAGTATTTAAAGGTTCACTCCCTCATCAACAAGTTAACAAGAATTTTAGAATCAAAGACTGGATTATACTCACGTGATAAGGACAGACTGGTTCTCTCTGTCTGTGTAATGTACAAGCATGAAATGTTAATATAAAAACATGGTATGTTATATTCATGAATTCATGCTATCAATTTAAATGCAACATGATGAATCCTTGTCATCAATTGTCATCAATTTTCAATATATTGCATCCATTTAGTGCTAAGGCAGCCGCTTTAACGGAGGGTCTTTACCTGTGAGCATGTACTGGTAGGCATTGTCAGAAATTGAGAAGATGTGGGGAGGAGCTTCAGTTCTTTTCTTGCCTCTGTAAGCAGCGACAACTTCCTTGTCGTACACTGGCAACCACTTGTAGGGATTGACAGTTACACAGAACAACCCAGAGTAGGTCTGCACAGATAGACATACTATTGATTATGACCAATGTTAGAAATGAAGCAATAGAGTAAGTCTTCAGAAAGAAATGGTTAGTTTGGTTAGTTGATTTTGCTACTATGGGACAGAGCCTCGGGTTTGTACTCACGTAGATCATCCAGGCTGCGTAACGCTCTTTGAGGTTAAACAGCACAGCAGGCTCATGCAGAAAGGTGAACATCGCCATGTCCTCAATTTTGTCATACTTTGGTGGGTTTTGTTGGTGGACATCTACATCTTTCACAGTGACAGTCTGCGTAATAGAAACAAAATCAGTCTCTCCAGAGCATGCACTCCTTCATCTTTATTTAGCATATTTGTCATACAGAACATCTAAGCAGCTCAATACAAATCTAGTCTGAAAAACGCAAAAATTGCATTTCTATAGTAAGCTGAAAGTAAGTGAGAACAGTGTGCCTTCCATGGTACACCTCCCCCCAACATTCAAAATCCATTGTATACACCATATGAAAATTAGAAATATAATCTTTGTGTTGTTTTATCCAATATTACTTGTGCAGATGTATACTGAAGCATATATTCTACACAACCATTGAACCAACAAAGTAAATGCAAAAATAGAGGCTTGGTGCCGCCCCTCTAGTTGGACCATTTTCCTTATTTGTGGCCAGACCCTTAATCTGAAAGATTTCAGGGTCTGGTTTACTACCAGGCTAGAAACTACTGTGTCAGCTTTCCAAAGAGGTCAAGCATTTGATGGTAGGCCAAACTGGGTGGGAACAGTGGCTTCTAGAGTAAGAACAGTGTGATTTCAGGGAAAATGCCTAGAGATGGTCCAATCTAGACCAAAGAACAACTAAATGGAAAATATATAGGAATATAGGATAGTGATTTAAGAATTACCTTATCAAACTCAGTAAGAACAGTGACTTTGTCCCCGTCTCTGCTTTGGACCGTTCCTTTCACATATTCAACCTCAGGGTCCACCACAAAGCAGGCCCTCTTAATGTCAAAGGGACGAGTCTGGGCCTCCAGACGCTCCATATCTGACTTCCTCAGAAAAGGAGCCGCCTGCCCAAACTCTGCCATCAATGCATCACCCATGGTGAAGACTGCAATGTAAATTATTTGAAGTGATTAATTCCTGCACATAGAAAACATGATTCGACTTGGACTTTGTGGACGAAGAACATGATTATAGCAATATGTCTGACAAGTGACAAGTTAGAATGTTTAAAAACAAATTTAAAAAAAATCATTTTAAGACTAGCATGTGACAGGCAGAACTTTAGCCAATACTGTAAGATACTAAGGTGAGTGTTGTTAAGTTGTTTCAAGTGAAGATTTGAAATGAATAAAGTGGATCTGTAGAATCAGATTGGTGAAGTTTACGTAAGGGATAACGGCCGACGAGGTGAACGGTTCGATGGAAATAATGGCTAGGTGGAGGTCTAGAACTCCGGCGACGTGCGAAGCTGGAGGACTGGTACTCTTGAATCTGTTCCTCAGTATATTGAACAACTTAAACATTGTCCTTGAGAGTGATCAAAATGTTAATAGCCACATGAAAGCAATAACTAAATCAGCTTTTTGCCACTTCAAAAACTTTGCCTAACTGAGAGTTGTGATGTCAAAACATGATTTAGAAAAACTCTCAGGCAGTACTGATTACTGCAGTGAGCTTTTCCACGTGCCTCTCCATCAAATTTCATCAACTTTTTTTGTGAGACGGAATACATTAGCTAGGGTTCTCACTAAAATAAAGTCACATAATTGCATGTTTATAAATCACTAAATGGAATGGGACAAAAAAAAGTACAGTAAAGTAAAGCGCACTGAATTATCCCTGTGTATGAAATGTACAGTACATGAATGAACTTGACTTAACTACAGTTTTAGTGATATTTTCAATTGTGCATCTCACCTTGTTTTGGTCAAGCCTCACTTGTTCTGTTAAGCAGATATGATGTCACTTGCTGTAAGTAAACAGACAAGAAGCAATCAGATCACAAAGGGTTACAGCAGCAGACTTGCAGGTACACTGAGTCCTTTCACAGAATGCTAACTGAACCGATCCATACAGTACTGTATGTCTGACTCTGACTGTAGTCAGCTATGCCTCTGTATCCACTATGCAAATGTCTGTTCATCCATTTAGCATTCTGGCTATCCTCCTCCATCTAACTCTGTCTGTCTGTCTATCTGTCTATCTGTCTACCTGTATATCTATCTATCTATCTATCTATCTGCTCCTCTTGGTAGGAGCAGATTGAATACTTACAGTACCTCTAGGTTGGTCTTTGCTGTATCTGCTGTCGAGGCCATGGTTGATTCACCCTTTTTGTAGGGGAGGGTCCATCCCAATATGGACAGATAATCGACTCCCGCCAGTCTCCCTCCCAACTGGCCAAAAGGGTGGAGGCACGGGGCAACAATAGCCTTATCTAGACAGGAGGGGACAGGCACATGCAGGCACTGTGGGACAGCCTGGCAGAGCATCACCAACACCTGAACGTATTACCCTATCCTAATTTGGAGTTTGCTATTGTGAGATACATTTCTGACCTGGTCACGCATGCTTTCTGTAGTCAGCTGTCCTTTCAGTACATAAAGGACATACATTAGGTTTCATTTTGGAATCAGTGAGGTCTTTATTAAGTTTTTTATTTGATTCCTTTATAATTTTAGAAGACAGAAATTCAACTGGATCTCACTTTTGTGGATTTGAACTGTACATTGCATTTGTTCACTCTTTCTTTGGATATAAGTATTAGCAATGTGTATAGAGCCAAGGACAATGGATGCTGACATAAACTGATGCTTGATTTCATTCCCTCTCAAGCTTTTGTTTGTGGACAGGAGGTCATTATCTCTTGAGGATTAATAACAAACCAAAATCTTGCCTTGTTTGGACTCAGAGGTCAGAAAGCACACACAACTGCTTCTACTATGTGTTAAACAGATCCTGTTGAAACGCACAGGACAATTACTTGCAAAATGCCTTAAAAACAAATACTTAATTCATTATTTATTTAAAATTGAGTTAAAAACCTGGGTTTTGCAAGTTGAACTGATTCGCACGACCATAACATGTTTACTCTTCTTTGCTTACAGATCTACAAATATAAAAGCTTTGTTCCTGTGTTCAAATGTATATTAAGATTATAAACAAGAGACTTTAGTCATCTGAAATAGTCATCAAATGAAATGTAAGAGAAATCATCCATTATACTGGTTATACATCAATGAGTAGATGTTTGTTTGTGTGTGTGTGTGTGTGTGTGTGTGTGTGTGTGCGTGTGTGCGTGTTTCAGTGTCCTCCTCGATGTCTCAGTGGCCATGTAGAAAATCTCAACCTTTTCATCCATGTCCGCTTCGTCTTGTCAACATCACTCATCCTGTCTCTTAAGCACATTGCATCGTTTTTGGATTGGAAGCCTTTCAGTGAGGTCTGTATTCATATTTTTATTATTATTATTATTATTATTATTATTATTATTATTATTTATGTATGACTATGTAGTTAGAAAACAGCAGTTCATCTGCTTCGTGGATTTTTATTTTTAAACTGTACAGTACAACTGTATTGTTCACTGGTTGTTTGAAAATAACAAATGCTTTTGTGTATAGAGCTAATGACAATGGATTCTGACATTAACTGACGCTTGATTTTTCGTCCCTCCCAAGCTTTTATTTATGGATTGGAAACTAGTCCTATAGACAACCACATCTGTCTCTTTTTAGGAGATCAAGCACTGTACTACTGGCACTGGTATTGTTTCCTTGACGACAAAGATAACCCTGTGAAGCCTATCAACTTCAGATGGCCTTTGAAGCACTTGTCAATGTACCTTCACACTCTTATGAATCTTTACAGCAGCTGTTCTTTGGAATCAGAGTCTGAGTGCACACACAATTACTGCTACTGTGTGTTACAAACACAAATGGTACTGAAACACAGGCTAATTAGATTGCAAAATGATTTATGAACAGCCACTAAATCCCTATTTGATTTGAAAATGAGATAAGGAAGACCTGGGTTTGGACATTTTTAACTGATTTGTTTGACCACAAAACTTGCCTTTGGTAGTTACACATGCACACTAGGTGCTTACAGATCTACAGTACAAATGAAAAAGCATTGTGTCTATGCTGAAATGTAATATTAACCTCATAAATAAGAGACTATAGATATCTGAAATTAAATGTAAATTGTGCTTGAGGGAATTGACGGAAGTCCTCAATTATATTACTGAAGATATTGGCCGGGTTTCCCAGATTCGTTAAGAAGCTCTTAAGTGCTACGAACTTAGAACGCTCCTAAGAAGTTCTTAGCACTTAAGAGCTTCTTAACGAATCTGGGAAACCCAGCCATTATGTCTACAGGGTAGCTGGCCACTGGCCTCGCTTATCATATCCATCTAGAAACACTAGTTCAGCTGTTTGCACCAAGATGTCAAGGAGGTGTTAAGCCAAAAGCATCTGAGTCTTACATTATCACTTGACTTGGGGTTAAGAAAACCGTGAGACATGTTTACACACCAAAGAAATTGTGAAGCCACCCTCAGGGTTCCGATAATGTGACTGTGAAGGCCTAAGAGTGAAGGTGATTTTTCTTCACCCACGTTAAGACATTTGAGGTCACAGTATCCTTAATTAGATAACTGTGAGATGTTGGACATGCCATTCCATCTCCTGTGTGACTCTTATGGGGACACTCAGCTGTCTGGAATCCTTGAGCAATCAACACCACTGCCGGGATGACGTCCCAGCTCCTAAAGGATGGATATTGTTGGCATGGATGGACTTGCTGTGGGTGGCTACATGGACTCCCGGTCAAGCACACCGGGGGCTGTCTTGACTGAATCACATAGTTTCCTTTTGTATGCATAAGCTTGTTTATCTACCCATGTTCACATGACTTCACTGAGCCATGGCAGATGTACAGAGCAGTGGTGGTAACCCTGTGGGACTTTTTACAGTTTTGTTTGCTAAGGACCATGAACAGATGTGGCATGGTCATTATCAAAGTTGTTGGATTTACTCAGTACATACTCATGGACGTGTATTAAGCAGTTTTTTTTTTGTTTTATTTCATTAGGTTTGTTTCATGGTCTCCTATTGTGAAAAAGTGACCTTTGACCCCTCACAAAGAACCACAACACTACCATTCAAGCAAGTCAACATCATGCCGGCTCATCACTGGTAAGCACCTTAATTTTGACTGCTACTAGATGAAATAGATACATCTGAAGAGGCTTTTTAAATATGCATTGCATGATATCTGATTTTGTTTAATGTATTTGGAAAAATGTATTGGCATACTGTTTAACACTTAAAGTGTAACTGCACCCTAAAATATGTTTTTTGAGCTGTTGATTGATTGAAAGTACTCATAAGAGGTGACCTACACTATTACCAGGGTTAATATTGACAAAAATCGTGTTTCCCGAGAAAAGCAACATTTCGTATGATTTTGTACTGGAGATATAGCTCTCTGCACCCTCTACAAGTTGAAACATGTCATGGCATTTTGGTCCAAAATTTGGCCTTTTTCAGAAATGTGAAGTGGGTGGAGTTATGGGGTGAAGTTACACTTTAAAGGTAAACTATGCAATGGCCGCCCTAGTGGTCTGTAGCGGTAGAAACACGCTTGCAATTTCTGGAGCCCTCGGGCACGCACCCATGCTCTACTCCAGGAAGTGTAATGTAAAGTCTCATGAAAAGGCGAGGCAGACTGACCGATTGAGGAGTTTTGTAAAATATACATGCTAAAGCTGCCTGTAGGGGAAGCTCTGCAGAGAAATATGCCAGCATAAACCGAGCGAAAACGAAAAAGTGAAAGCGAAACCGGAGATGAAATTGCCAATCCTGCATAGTTTTCCTTTAACAGGCACTGCAATTCAACTGAACACAGTAATATATACTGAATCCCAACAGATGCTATTGTTAATTAATTATGCTTACCGAGTTATTTTGCTGTGGACATGTGAACACTCATACTGTATGTCCACAGATCAGATCAATAAAATTGTTGTATCAGCATGTTTTTATCTGCAACATTTTCTGACAGTTCATCAATTACACAGCTGTGTTTAGTTTTTGTCTGCAGTAGTGCTCATGGGCTACAGTTTGTGGGACAGAACAGATGAGTGAGGCTCTGTTGCACTGCATTGCCCTCTCTTGGGTGTCCTCTAACCATTTAGAGACGCATGGATCTGTTGCTGTCCCTCAAGCTGCAAAGAAAGTGACTTGAAGGCCTTGTGCTGTTTTGTTTACCATGCACATGCATGCCTCCTTCCCTTTGTCCTTGAGTACAAAGATAACCCTGTGAAATTTTTGCTAAATGTCACAGATACTGAGAAATGCTTAAATCTAATCTGCAACAGATGGACATCAAGATGTGGACCCCCTTTCATTCTCCTAGGCTTCTTGGGTTGCAACTTATAAAACCAGAAGAGAAAGAATATGTTGTGGTGCCCCTGGACGTTGGTTAGTCACGTATTGTATTTGCTGATGGCATCCATTTTGATCTTAAGTAATTACTGAAATTAAATGATGATAATATGCTTCAATGAAATTATGTTGTTGCTGAAAAGTTTTGATTTGGATTTGATCATCCAAGGAGGTTGCTAGCATATTCAGTTTAGGGTTATAATAGATAAGATTCAACTTTATTGTCATTGTGCACAGTACTGTGGGAGAGCGTAAGATTTCAAGGTCACAGCATTCCTCTGTCCATCAGTTTCCACAGACACGGAAGTGGGTATAGATGGCCTCTCTGGCTTACTTCCATACTGAGTGGTGTGTGTGTGTGTGTGTGTGTGTGTGTGTGTGTGTGTGTGTGTGTGTGTGTGTGTGTGTGTGTGTGTGTGTGTGTGTGTGTGTGTGTGTGTGTGTGTGTGTGTGTGTGTGTGTGTGTGTGTGTGTGTGTGTGTGTGTGTGTGTGTGTGTGTGTGTGTGTGTCTTGAGCTGTGTTGTAAAGTGAAGCACAACAGGTGTTCCCTTGTCCCTTGTCATCTCCTTATAGAATCTCAGTGGAGCAGCAGCCAACAGACTCCTCCTCTGTGACCAGAGCCAGAGCATTCATTTCAGCACACAGGCATTTCAGTGTAGGATCAGCCTAAGACAAGCACAAGGACGTGGAAATGTTTTTATAGTTTTTACCCCGTTCTACATGAGTTCACTTAGTTTAAGGTCAGTCTAGTAGAAGAAGTGAAAAACACCTTACATCTTTAAAAATGGCTTAATTTAAATACTCTGTATTTATCTATGCTATTTTTAGATACTGTGTATTTATACTAATTCTGTGTATTTATACTATTTCTCTCTTTCTGACTTTGTCATACAGGAGTACCCCGTGGATGAGTCTTTTTACAGCCTTGACAATAAAACTGAAAGAGCTCAAATGGAAGATTTCTCTGGTCCTTGAGGTGGACCCTCCCAGTTCAGTGTCAATACAACAGGAGATGCCAAGGTGTAAAAGTAAGAAGGCTATACTGTGTTGAGCATGTGCTGTGATATAATTCTTAATTTGGCTTTGTGAATGGGTCTGGTTATTTGTTTATATTCATAGGTTATGTCTTCAGTGTTTTCAATATAGTACAGACTATTTCATAAAGACCTTTCACCATTTTATCACTTCAGTAGAGTTGGATATTTCCTAACCTTGTGAGAGTTACTCCCAGGCAGTCTTGGAATCTCCTAAAATATCATAATCTGATAGTTCCTGAGATAGTTACTGTTAAGTAGTGTTTATTTATTTTGTAGACCCTTGCAGTCTTTTCCTAGAGGGTTTTCTGTTGACATGTTCAAAATCATCACAACACGGAAATTAAAAATCAATCAGACATTACCGTAATGCTATACAAAATATATCAACTTTAAAACTTTTTTTGTTTGTTTGTTCCTTATTTTCCACTAGCGCAATGTTGTTTGTTTTATGCGCCACCAAAAATGCCCTAGGAATGGCACCTGTTTTTTTCTGCAGTTGAAAGGGTCTATAAAAATCTGCTTGAACCAGTGGTTAGAATGTTAGCTGTCATTATTAATCATATAATTTGAAGATTGTAGTAGAAGAGATTGACAAACTGATTAACAGTCTTAATCAATATCTATTTATTCATTATCTATCATAATAAATCAGTGGTATTTCAGTAATAGCTTAGTAGAATCTCAGGTACTTATTCAGGATTTTTTCATGATGAACGATTATCCATCAATTTGAGCTTTGACAGGCTGCAGGCAGGGCAGTGCTCTGGTGGTCTGTGAAGGTATTGCAGGTGGTCCCTGGCCATGTATCCAACACTGCAGCATCAATGTGGGCAGGACATCACTATATGCACCTCACACCCCATAACAGTGGTCCACAGGTCGCTTCTTAGTCAAGATGGTGATTGAAACTGTTGATTTTTTGTAATTCTTGTAATTTGAGATATGATGGTAAATGTATGTTGTGAATGTAATACATGCATGTTTGGTCTTGAATTAATACTTGTAATGTGGGCAACAGTCTGATCATGGTTTCATTATAATCTAATGCATTTGTACATAGTTGTAGACTAAGAACAACACTAGTTTTAGACACCACAGCCACTCTCAGTTAATCCTGGTGTGTTGGGGGTGGGCTGGATGATTGATAAAAAAAAGGGAGATGCTTCTCACCTCGCTCTCTTCTTTTCTCTGCTTTTGGCAAGAGGCCATGCTGACCTCTTGGCCTTTCTGCCCCGCTCTCCCTTGCTATCTCTCTCTCTATATATATCTCTTTCTCCCTTTCTCTTTATCTATCTATCTCGAATTTTCTTTCTTTCTTTATGGTTTGTTATTTTCTTTATTTGACACATTGTTTTATCTGGTGTATTTTGTATTTGCATTGTATTTGCATTGTAACTTGGTAACTCGTTAAAGTTTAAGTTCAAGTTTATTGTTTGTTTGAGGTTAAGTTTACTCTCTCCTTAGGATAATTACTGACATTACTTTACTTTTACATTCAAAGGCTCAATGCCTAATAATTGTTAATCTACCCATAGTTAACACATTAGTTATCCGGTAATTCGGAAATCAAGCTTATGGAGTCAGATAAAATATACATCTTATTATATTCATCTTATAGAGTCAGATAAAGCGTGTTTTTTCTCATAATAACATTACCAACTCCACATCCATTATCCAACTCATGGGAGAAAGCCCAATGTGTTTCAGTGTTGCGTCTGGGATATCCCCCCCCCCTTACAAATACATTTATTTTACATTTTTGTCATAGTCATTTATCATTGCCACTGTAACCTATGTTTACAGCTGACTTTAACCTTCCTTTGCAGTTCTTCTCTGTAAACAGACAGATTGGGTTTTAGGGAAGAAGATGGGAATTTTAGCAATGACTGTCTAAAGTGTTCCTCTGAGAGCTATTGACGAACATGGTTTGTCACCAACATCAAGTTGGTCAAGATGTTGAATATTATGACAGTTCCTAGTTTTTATAAATACCCTCACTCTTAACAGATAATGCTAAATACATGTACATTAGTATACGTGGCTGTGGTATTGAATGAGAGTGCTTGAATTGGAAACAGAAGAGTCAGAGACTGAGGAGACGAAGGCTACTTCTGCATTTTGCACTTTAAGTTGTCTTATAAGTTTTGCTGCCAAATTTGTTTCGCCTTGAATGCCTTGAAATAATAAATTAAGTACGTATTTTTATACTAAAAACAATACCAAAAAGATTTTTTTTTGTCTTAATATAAAATTAATAACACTTTTTTGCAGTGTACTTTATACTGATTAAGTGGCATTTCAAGTGTTGTGGCTGTATTAGGCAGAGAGAGTGAGCTTGTCAAATACTGCTGATTTGGTCCCTCCCAGCAGTCATGACTGTCTGTCTAATGAAGTTCATAATGGGCCAATTCCCTTCATAGCATCATCAAAAGGAAAAAACCCCTTAGTTTAGTAGTGAACATACAAACAGCAGAAACACTTTTTAAGTGATTGTATTGGAATGCATTCCATACTGAAAACTAAAACACTGCAAACAAGAGCTTTTCAGACAAGTCCGTCATGAGAGCTTCATTCTTCATCGTGTCCTTTCTGTAATAGAGCAAAACATTTGTAAAAATATTGCCAGTGATATGTGGATAAATATGATTAGGATTACTAATCCTTATGACTTGTGGAAGAGCCTAATGCTGCTAAATACTGCAAATACAGTGCAATTGTAGCCCTCACCTTGCCACCTGCATCACGGCTCTTGGATCTCATCTTGTTGACCTGAGACTCGGCTATATCAGCTCTCTCCTCAGCCTCATCCAGCTCATGCTGCAGCTTGCGGAACTTGCCCAGATTGCTATTGGCAGCTTCCTCCTGAAATGTGCACACAAATTAGTTGTATTTTGTTCATTGTGTATTTGCATGTTCAACAGTCAATAGATTAAACAACTTTGATGACAGATAAAATAAGGAGAAGGAAACACTAAGGAGAAGAGAATGTCACTTACAGCCTCCTCTGATGTTCTCTTGTAGGACTTGACCTTCAGCTGCAGTTTGTCCACCAGATCCTGAAGACGATGCAAATTCTTTTTGTCCTCTTCAGTCTACAGATGGGAGAGGTGGGTGAATTTTAGTATAAAGCATTATACATTATAAAAGGTATTTTGGGTATATGGTATAATTTTGTGTTAGCATTTAGCATTATGTATAATTAAAAAGTATGCTTGGTATGGTATAATTTAATATACCTGATAGGTGAGCTCCTTGATGCGACGCTCATATTTACGGATTCCTTTGACAGAATCACCAGCCTTCCGTTGCTCCATTTCCACCTCACTTTCCAGCTCTCTCACCTTAATGTAGACAAGTAAAGCAAATGTTAAACAAATGGTGATATGTGTACCTGTAAACACATGTAGTTAAGCACTGATTAGCAGGAAGAACTCTTTAGCAAAAGCACAGCATTTACCCTGGCCTCCAGTTTCTGGATCTGCTTCTTGCCACCCTTCATGGCGATTTGTTCAGCTTCATCCAGACGGTGCTGCAGGTCCTTGATGGTCTGCTCCATGTTCTTCTTCATGCGCTCCAGGTGAGCACTGGTGTCCTGCTCCTTCTTCAGCTCCTCTGCCATCATGGCAGCATCAGTGATGGCCTTCTTGGCCTTTTCCTCTGCATTCCTGCACTCCTGCACAGCCTCCTCTACTTCATTCGACAACTGGGATGTATCACCCTCCAGCTTCTTCTTCTGGTTCAGCAGGCTGGTGTTCTATGTGTGACAAGACAGGAATGTTCACGATGGTCCGTGTCACATTGTGAAATAATCTCTGTCATATGAACATATCTGAAAAACACCAATTTAAGATTTTACCTGAGAGTGCAGCAGCTGCACCCTCTCACTGACGTCCAGCAGCTCCTGTTCAGCCAGTTTCCGGCCTCTCTCAGTCTGCTCCACCAGGGACCTGAGCTCATCCAATTCAGCCTGCAGAAGATTGCTGCGTCTCTCCACAATAGCAGTATTCTCTTTGAGATCATCATTATTACGTAGAGCGTCATCCAGCTGCAGTTGGGAATCCTGCAATGTACACATGTTAGAAATGTAATCATGTAATCTCCAGGTTGATAATATACAACCAAACCTTGTTGATAACTTTGACTACATGCACAAATATCAGTAAATTAATAGAGAAGATAGAAAAATATATGAGGGAAGTCTTTGGTAGACAATGAGCAAAAAGTGCTTCAGGTCAGTATTGACTTTGAATAATCAAATGGCGTAAAGTCCATTGTCCTGCTTATTTCACTGTTGTCACTTGCCTTGCGTTCATCTCCGGTTATAATTTAAATGTTTCAATCACTAGAGCTGTCTTGTTTGTAGAACTACTTTTCCCAGATACATTTCAACTAATTTCTCAACTTAAAGGACAAACTGCCGTTACTAATTCTAAATGGATGGTTGCTATGGCTAAAGGCCAGTCGTTAGTTCTAAATGGATAGTTGCTACAGCCAAAAGCCAGTCGTTAGTTCTATCTCTCCCGTTGTCAATTGGGCATATTCCAGTATTCTGCTGTACGTTAACTTTGAAAACATCACTATTTTATTTAGCGTACTTCCATCCAACTAGCTAAAAACCACCTCCGTCATATGCTAAATCTTGCTATGTTTTGAACATCAGTATTTTACAGCTTGGATGCATTGTGGCAGTTCATTTAAACTTCACAATGAGTTTGACGAATTAATATACAACTGTGATACGGCCAACAAATTGGAACTACTTCATGGGTGTGCATACGGTTAATGCACCCCGTTATAGAACGTAGGGCAATGGGGAATTCAACCAAGCTGTGGAATAAATAGATTTAACAGTCTTCAGAACATTGGGAAGGTCCATTCTTGTGAATGGAACTTTCTGCAGCACTATGAAGAACTGTGTTATAATAGCTGTTACGTCTACTTTAGGAATGCACTCATAACACCTATGCATTTAGTGATCTCTTTACTGTCAATGGGATTATGTGCTGCATTGTTTTACCTTCATATGTCCATGGAGACCCTTGAGCTGCTTCTGGGCCTCAGCTGCCTGCCTGTTGGCCTGGCTGAGCTGGATCTCCATCTCATTGAGGTCTCCCTCCATCTTCTTCTTCACCCTGAGAGCCTCATTCCTACTGCGAGTCTCAGACTCCAGTGAGCTCTGCAGGGTATCCACCACTCTCTGCTGGTTCCTCTTGGCTTGCTCCATCTCCTCATCCTTCTCAGTAAGTTTGCGCTCAATGTCAGCTTTGACCTGATTGAACTCCAGCTGAGCTCTGAGGATTTTACCCTCCTCATGTTCAAGGGTACCCTATGGAGATATAGTAACATAATAATCTAAGTTTTATATTTCTGTAAAAAACAAGCATCCTATGCCATGTTGGAATGAGGGACACTAGTTTTCTGATTATTTTGATCTTTATGAATGTACCTCAGCTTCCTCTAGGGCAGTCTGGATCTCTGCCTTCTCTTGCTCAAGTGTCTTCCTGGCCTTCTCAAGCTCATGAATGCTCTTTCCAGTCTCACCAAGTTGCTCAGTGAGATCAGAAATTTCCTCTGGAAAGCAGATGAAGATTAGTTAGTTGTGTGGTGTCACTTTGACAGTTATATAAGTTTTGTCTTAAGGGAGCATCAAACAGACCTTGGAGATTTTTGTTCTCCCTCTTCATGGTCTCAAGGTGATCCAAAGATTCCTCATAAGAGTTCTTGAGTTTAAAGAGTTCAGTGCCAAGAGATCTGGTCTCTTTCTGGGCGCTTTCAAGCTCAGTCTGGGACTCCTCATACTTCTGCTTCCACTCAGATAAGACCTGTTCAGGTGAAAATCTTTCAGTGAAATCTGATAAACATGTGAAGGAATATTGGCAATTGTGTTAGGACCAGCTGTTTTCTTACCTTATCAAAGTTTCTTTGTCTCTTGTCTAGAGCAGCAGCAGCAGCACTGGATCTCTCCACATCTACCATGAGATCTTCAATCTCATTCTGCAGTCTATGCTTA
The DNA here is from genome assembly GCF_963854185.1 of Sardina pilchardus. Lineage (NCBI taxonomy): Eukaryota > Metazoa > Chordata > Actinopteri > Clupeiformes > Clupeidae > Sardina > Sardina pilchardus. The sequence continues at coordinate 20,535,019 of NC_085012.1, forward strand.
GTTTTCTCCAGGGAGGAGCATTTGGCATTGACAGCCTCCACAGCTTCCTCTGCATCTTGCAGACGCTGAGCCAGCTTTTTCCTGAGGAAAAGTATGACAAATGAGTGACAAATGTACATGCCATGTCTAACCATTGAATTTCTACAAATCATAGAGTCAGTTCCCCAGGACCTTACTTGGCATCTTCCAGCTCCTCAGTCCTCTGAATGGCATCAGTTTCATACTTGGTTCTCCACTGAGCCACCTCAGAGTTGGCCTTGGAGAGACTGCGCTGCAACTCAGCCTTGGCCTCTTGCTCCTCTTCATACTGCTCTCTCAAGAGGTCAGCATCATGGCGTGCAGACTGCACTGCATGGGCTAGTGCATTCTTAGCCTGTGGATAGGATCAGATACAAGTCCATCAGATATGTCATAGCTGTAGTCTAACAACTGAAAGATTTTCCTGAATGTCAGTTATGAATACCTTCACTTCCTCTTCAAGTTGCCTCTTAAGATCCTCAACCTGCTGCGTGTAGGACTGTTTGCCTCTTGTCAGTTGAGAAACAAGTGAGTCTTTCTCTTCCAACTGTCTTGCAAGCTCACCTTGATTAACAGAATATTTGTATTTCAATGATAATGCTTCTTTTCTTCTTTTTTCTTGATATATGTAGCAAATCAATAGTATGGTTTTACCATTTTGACTTACCATTTTCAGTTTGAAGCTTGGCTCTCTGCATTGTGAGGTCATTGATGGAACGCTGGCCTTCTTCGGCCTTTGTTCTGTATTCACTCATCTGGTCCTCCAGTGTTCTGCACATCTTCTCCAAGTTTGTCTGATAAAATGGTACAAAACGTTTGTCAGCTGTCAATATAGAGAATCCAGTGAGACATATTATACAGGTTCTTGTTTTTATACATTTTATACAAACCTTGGCTTTGGAGACCTGCTCCATGTTGGAGACAATATCGTCCAACTCCAGACGGAGCTCACTCTTCTCCTTCTCAAGCTTTTGTTTCACCCTCTGAAGGTTGTCAATCTGCTCCCCGAGGTCAGCTACGCTGTCTGCGTGCTTCTTCCTCAGTGTGGAAGCAGTGGCCTCATGTTGCAGAGTGGACTCTTCAAGATCTCTGCGCAGCTTCTGGAACTCAGCCTCCCTCTTCTTGTTCATCTCAATCTGGGCAGCAGTGGCACCTCCAGCCTCCTCCAGCCTCTCACTGATCTCCTCCAGCTCTCTGGCCAGGTCTGCCCGCTGCTTCTCCACTTTGGCTCGGGCAGCTCTCTCAGCCTCCAGCTCTTCCTCCAGCTCCTCAATGCGAGCCTAAGGAAAGTAAAATCGGAAGTATATTTTCTTTCTTTCTTTCTTTGAGAAATATGTTTTCAAATGTTATGTTTGATTTATTAGTGGTTTTTATTCTCCATTTACCTGCAGCTCCTTCAGTTTCTTCTGGAGCTGGGCAGCCATAGCTTGTTCATCTTCAATCTTGCTATTAAGTTGACTGATCTCAAAGTCTTTCCTGTATTGAAACAGCCAATGAAAATGTCAATAGAATATATGCTTTTTAAAATGTGTTTGTTATCTATTATAGATGACTGTCTGATTTGTACATACTTCTTCATCCGCTCTTCTAGCTGTTGTTTGTCATTCTCCAAGTCCATAAGACTTTCCTGGGTCAACTTTAAGTCACCCTCAAGCTTCCTCTTAGCTCTTTCAAGATCCATCCTAAGTTTCTTTTCCTGCTCCAGGGACCCTTCAAGCTATTGAGGATAAAAAAAAGGAATTGTATAAGTGTCTTTATTCATTTCATGCAGTGAGAAATAGGTGCCTGTTGGTTTTATTGCCTACATCATCAACTTGCTGTTCCAGCTTGGTTTTGGCCTTAGTCAGAGTGTTGACTTTGTCCTCCTCACTCTGAAGGTCATCCAGTGTTTGCTGGTGAGCCTCTTGCAGTGCTTTCTTCTCCTTGGTCAGCTTGGCAATGATTTCATCAAGAGCTGCCATCTCTTCTGTCAGGTTTTTAACCTAAAGGTAAAGTCGACCATTGTCAAACGATTGATTACTTAATTACTTGACTTGATTAGTAACATTTTCCTTGGTTATTTTCAGTTCTGCTGACCTTATTCTCAGTGGCATGCTTCTCTTTCTCTACTTTAGCTAGAGTGAGCTCCAGATCATCAATATCCTTCTTAAGCTCAGAGCACTCATCCTCCAATTTCCTCTTCTTTGCCGTGAGCTCTGAATTCATCTCTTCTTCATCTTCCAGTCTCTCAGTCAGCTCCTTGGATTTGGCCTCAAGCTGGATCTTGCTCTTGATCAGACCTTCACATCGTTCCTCAGCATCACAAAGACTGTCTTGTTCCTGTGATGAACAAAATATTGTAGATTGATAGATTGAAGCTACAAATTAAAGTAAATCTGAGTACTATATTAATATATGCTTTTGGATATTCATTACATTTAAATTGGTAGATCTTTCACTGACTAATAATTGCTGGTTAAATTGTAAAGTATACTCACAGTCTGTACTTGAAGTTGCAGGTCATTCTTTTCTTGGACAATCGAAACCATTTTCTCCTCCAGCTCTTTTCTACGAGCCTCAGATTTAGCATAGGCCTCCTTCAGCTTCAGGAATTCTTCCTTCATGTTTGCCATCTCTTTCTCAGACTCAGCAGACTTCAGCAGGGGCTTGATCTTGAAGTACATCTTCATCCAGGGCCAATTCTTGACCCCCATGAAAGCACGGACATTCCACTGAATGACAAGAAGGGAATCCCTGAAGATTTGAAAGGTGAAAAAATAGATAACAGATAACATTATTCATTGTCTTTTAACAGAACAACAGCAACAGAAGCAAAACATGTCTTAGGTGTGTTTTTGTGGCAACACCTTCATATTTAACACATGTTGATTTTTTAAAGCAATGTTGTGTTGCTTACACAAATGGAATTGCAATGGATGGAAGGAAGTTTTAGGTAAAACAAAATTAAATGAATATCAAATTCTAAAATTACTTCACCTGTATACCTGACATGAAGAATAGTTTCATGAGAATGCAATGTAAAGAAGTAGACTCTAACATTATTTGCACATTTGAATGATTATTAAACCAGTGTTTCTTGCTTTCTCTGTGGACATTTTTGTGCAATGACATCCTTCATCCAATCAGTAAACCTATTTACCTGCGTTCAACAATCTTCTGGAATTCAATTCTTGCCAGCATGCCTCTTGCTCTTGATTGGATACCAGTGATGATAAGAGCAAGACGGTCGTCTCTCATCTCCTCAAGAACACCCAGGAGACCAGCTTTGAAGAACACCTTTGAATGAACAGTTTATATTTTTAGAATTAGAATGTTATTAGGCTTAACAAAACTGGCATTTTAGAGTGTTAGTGGTCTGCCGAAAAGAAAACAAAGACCTTGCAAACTGCAAAGCCCAGTTGTTTATGACAAAAAATCTCTTTAACATGATCACTTTTTCAGCAGTATTGTTTACATTGTTGTGAGGTTTCCAACCTGAACCATCAAACTTCATTGTGGTTAGCCTGCATGGTTTATGAAAATGACTGATCAGTGTCAATCAGTCCTGCGCTGGTCCATAAACCATCAACATGAAACTGATGACACCAAAAGTAGGTACCTATACCTCAGAAAGTGTCACAGGTTTTGCTTTATCATTGAAGGTTTATCAGCATTATACTGTGAAGCACCTTAGTGTGTCCGAATCTGTACTGCTCATGGTCAACATCCAGGGATCCAAGCAGTTTTTCTGCTCCTTTCTTATTGTCAATGAACTGTCCATCAGGGATAGCTGCAGGATTCAGGATACGGTATCTGAAGAGGTTACAAAAGTCCTGATATAGACATGTTCTCTCAATATTGTTCTAAGAAATGTATACTAATTAGGACCAAAACACATTTTACCTCTGTTTGAAGTCTGCATACTGGATCCTGTTGGGGAAGCCCTTTCTGCAGATCCTGATGCCTTCCAGCACACCGTTACAGCGCAGCTGGTGCATGACCAGAGGATTCTCCATGGCCCCAGGAGTCTTGGTCTCGTTGGGGATGAGGCAGCGCACAAAGTGGGGGTGAGTTGACCTCAAGTTGGTCATCAGCTTGGCCAGATTTTCCTGTTGTTCAGACATTTAAATGAAAACAAAAATCAGTAGGACTGCACAGAATCCCAGTAGGCCCATCTTGAATTTCCCCTTGGGGATCAATAAAAGTATCGATCTATCTATCTATCTATCATTGATCTATATATACTTAAAGGGATATTCCGCCATTTTTTGAAATACGCATGGAACTACACTCTCATCTGGCGTAATAATCAAGGCAACTTGCAAACGTACCATAGGCGCAGTGATATCGTATGCAGCATCTGAAAATAGTCCCCATAGACAACAAGCAGTAGTAGTGCCAGTAGTTTGCAAGTTGCCTTGATTATTACGCCAGATGAGAGTGTAGTTCAATGTCAAATCAGCCTAGAAAAACGCCAGGTTTCATTTTCAGTTGGTCTTATTGCACTTTCTAACTTGAGAGGAGACACGTTTTAAATGGGAAAATTACCAGAAATCTTAGTCACTTTTAAACATGAAGCTAGCAGGCGAGAAGCTAATGGTCTAATCCGATTCAATGATCTATGCTAGGCTGAAGCTAAAAGTTGTATCGTCAGACTCACAGAATGGCTGGATGAACGGGAACAAGGTAAACATCGATTGTTTTGCCTGAGGGGAGGTGGAAAATGAGCGTATTTCCAAAAATGGCAGAATATCCCTTTAAAAGAAAGGTATGTGGTACTAGTAAATGTATTCACTTTAGTATGTTAACTTATCCTGTTACACTTACCCTGTGAAGGGCAGATACAGTCTGGAAAGAAGAACCCTTCTTCTTCTTGCCACCGCCACCCTCCGGGGCTATAAAAATACCATCTCCATCAGCTTTTTACATACATTTGATGGTGATCTATCAATATCACATGATTAATTAGGAAAAGATTGACAGAATACCTGAGTCAGCACCGGCATAGCCAGCGAAGAGAGCGCACAACATCTTAAGATTAGACTTCTGAAAAAGTCCGACCACGGTCTCATTGAGAGGGTCTTTGTTCTTCACCAGCCAGTTGCCAATGTTATAATCAACAGTGCCAGCATAGTGAACCAGGGAGAAATGGGCCTCTGGTCTTCCCTTGATAATCCTGGGCTTCTGGAAGCAGGCATTTTTCCCCAAATGGTTGTCATAAAGCTTAGCTTTGAATGTTGAATCACTGGCCTTGGGGAACATGCACTCCTCTTCAAGGATGGACATGATACCCATGGGCTAGGGAGGAAAGAATATGGAAGGAAGATTATTCAAAAGATTTTACAACCACACAAATAATAGTGATCTATGCCTTCAAAGAAATATGTCAGTAAATAAAGTGTCACTCACTTTCTCAATAAGCTCAATGCAAGCGGCCAAGTCCATGCCGAAGTCAATGAACACCCACTCAATGCCCTCCTTCTTGTACTCCTCTTGCTCCAGCACAAACATGTGGTGGTTGAAGAACTGCTGCAGCTTCTCATTAGTGAAGTTGATGCACAGTTGCTCAAAGGTGTTGAACTGAAAGACAATGGGCATCTCATTAATATTATATATTTTGTTTAAAAGTGTAGTGTTTGTCTTAGCTTTAAAACTCACATCAAAGATCTCAAATCCAGCAATATCCAGCACACCAATGAAGTGCTGGCGAGGCTGTTTGGTGTCCAAGGTCAGGTTGATCTTGACAACCATCCAGTTGAACATCTTCTCATACACTGACTTGGACAGGGCTCCAATAGAGTAGTACACCTAATTATGAAGGTGTAATGAATAACATGGAATATGCCAATGAATAATATTTAAAGGTATATTATGCAGTTTCAAGTATTTTTGGCGACTCTAGAGCTCCCCTTAGACTCACAATATGCCACTTTATATTTTACATTTATATTTATATTTTACGTTGCTGTTGTATATAGCCTACTTCTGATGGCTTGTCCCCCCGTACACAATGAAAATGCTTCTCATTGAGGCAAAGGACTAACAACAAGTGAAAACTCCAAAGACCTAAATCTACTGACAAGGTAATGTTTCCAAATTATGTCTTTGGGTTTGCGATTCTTGAAGTTACATTGCTGGTTCTGTTGGTAGCGACCTGAAGAATTACCCTATTACAAGTTTGTTTACCATCAAATTGGCTTTGTAGAGGTTGTACTGCATTTAGGTAAAGATCTTGCATAGTGTACCTTTAATAGCTCTACCTTGTTCATAACACATTAGTGACTCAGTGTAGTTAACTACTATCAATATGTATAATACTTACAAAACTGTAATATCACAAGAGCTCCTATTCTGAATTCTGATATTACCTGCTGAACACTCTGTCCCTTGGTGACCCACTCGTTTCCTACTTTGACCCTTGGGTGACACAGACCCTTGATGAGGTCAGCAGAGTTCAGGCCCATGAGGTAAGCGACTTTGTCGCAATCTGGAGTGAAAATATCACAATAACAGTTACACCTCTGCCCACATTTAACTGTAACATGTGGGTTACATCCAAAATCCATTACTACTCACCCTCAGTGCCATCAGCCTCTGCCTGCTCCTCTCTCTGCTTCTGCTTGAACTTCATGTTGCCATAGTGCATAATGGCACCAGTCAGCTTGTAAATACCGTTCTTCTCCTCTTGAGTAAAGCCCAGCACATCAAATGCATCCTGTTACAAATCAAATACTTAATTCAGTAATTACGTCCCTTTAACATACCTCTGTATGAATATATGGAACAGTAAAAGCAGGCCTACTCACATCTGTAGCCATCAGCTCATCAGCATCAACAATAGAGGCTACTTGTGTCTCTCCTTGGGAGATGAACGCGTAGTCATAGGGGTTGGAGGTGATCAACAACATCTCTGCAGAAAGCAAGACCATAGTTGAAGTAACGCTACTGTAACTGAGCTAAGGAAACAAATAATTAAAAACTTAGGCCCTGTGTCTGACAATCACGTTTTTTGTGCTGACAGCTCCCTCAACCTAACCTGACTTTCGCCAGATCCTGTAGTTCGCTGTCTGCTTCATACAAGGATCTGGGACTTCTCGAAAGGAGATGTATTTATGAAGGCGGGTCCTTGTAAAACATCCTCGCATGTGATTTGATAAACCACTTGCCTGTTATCTTGAATGACGTGCTAGGCTTCTTCAAGCTATTGCCAAACCCGGTCGGAAGAAGAGTAAAACCATCCTTGCCACCAATAAATGTCTTCAAAACTATTCTCTGTTAATCTTTTAAAGAATGAATACTCGATAGATTCGACAAAACGGTTGAAATAGCAGAATCAATGGCAGCACAACACTCCTCGCTGCGTGCCGCCATTGTTATTTGAATCAAACACTCGCTTCGGCGCTCCTGATTGGTTGCTCATTTTTTGATCACTGGAACGAGTTTGGATTGCCCTCGTGTCCAGACCCTTGTGTGGAGCTCAACGAAACGCCTCTGGTGGAGCATGGCGGAACTACAAGGGTCTGGCGAGAGTCAGGCTACCCTCAACCACCTTTTATCAGCACTTTGGTCAGCGCTTGTTGCAAGGTTACGAGGTTTCCCCCTTTTCAATTATGATTGGTCATTGAGAGAGAAGTGACATTTACAAGTCCAGCGTTGTTCTAGAAGTTGAATGGATTTCAACTTTCAGCACTCTGAGCGCTGTATAAAAAAACAGTCAGTGGCGAGGGCTTCTTTTCTGCTGAGGGCGCTGAGTCTTGTGAATGCTGAACTTCATAGAATTTGAATTGAAATAGCTACCGTTGGTGCAAAAAAACGTGATTGGTGGACACAGGCCCTTATTTCACTTTCATGCACTCAAATGCCTGGAGATATACATGCATTTCTCACCCAACAGCTCTGGTTTCTGTTGGGACAGGATCTGGTAGAAGATGTGGTAGTCTCTCTCAGCCTTGAGCTGAAAAGTGACCCGGGACTTCTCCAGCAGATCTGGGGATTGAAGAGTAATTATCAATTTCAAGCTATTGCTTTGGTCTCCACAGATGAAGACGGTCAAAAAAGGCTTATATACTTACAGGTCTCAATATCTGCTGAGGACAGCTTACCGCTCACACCGAAGTGAATGCGGATGAATTTACCCTAGCATGAGAGACACATACATTTAATATGGCAGTGATTTTGAGTTGGAATTCACAAGAGTGGATTTTGAGTTGGAAATCAATAGAGGGCTTACGAATCGGGAGGAGTTGTCATTTCTGATGGTCTTGGCATTACCAAAAGCCTCCAGAGCAGGGTTACACTGGATGATTTGATCTTCCAAGGTGCCCTGGGAAAGTTAAACACAACACATAAATTCACCTTTCTAATGCTAGGTCTTGGAGATTCGCTTGGCCCACCTATTAGCTCTGTTCATTTTAATTTTACTGAGATAGTAGTTTGGCTCCTGTCAATGTGTATTCCTCAGCCACCAGGATGGCAGGCTAATCAACAACGAGAGGGGATGACATTAGTTTTTTTAATCAGAAGTGGTCGTGGAAAAAGGTAATAGTCATACATGCAAACATCTACAAATTGCAGTTTGAAGAATATGTAGACAGCAAAGGTAATGCATAATTTCCTGATTGCCAATGCTGTTTTTTAGCAGTTTGTAGAGGTTAGGCGAAGTAGGAAATAGCATTAGGAATCACTGATCAATTGTGAGTGCCCAGACTCTCTTAATGAAGTGAGTGAGTCTGGTGAAATCAGGCTACTTGCAGACTGGAAATTATGTCCAGCACCCAGTGAGGTGATATACCTTTTTCTCCTGAGAGGGGTCCCTCTTTCCTGTTGCTGCAATGCTAGCAAAGTACTGGATGACTCTTTTGGTGTTCACAGTCTTTCCGGCACCAGATTCTCCGCTGTTGGTAAAAAAACAAAAGTATTTAAAGGTTCACTCCCTCATCAACAAGTTAACAAGAATTTTAGAATCAAAGACTGGATTATACTCACGTGATAAGGACAGACTGGTTCTCTCTGTCTGTGTAATGTACAAGCATGAAATGTTAATATAAAAACATGGTATGTTATATTCATGAATTCATGCTATCAATTTAAATGCAACGTGATGAATCATTGTCATCAATTTTCAATATATTGCCATTTAGTGCTAAGACAGCTGCTTTAACAGAAGGTCTTTACCTGTGAGCATGTACTGGTAGGCATTGTCAGAGATGGAGAAGATGTGGGGAGGGGCTTCAGTTCTTTTCTTGCCTCTGTAAGCAGCCACAACTTCCTTGTCGTACACTGGCAACCACTTGTAGGGATTGACAGTTACACAGAACAACCCAGAGTAGGTCTGCACAGATAGACATACTATTGATTATGACCAATGTTAGAAATGAAGCAACAGAGTAAGTCTACAGAAAGAAATTGTAAGTTTGGTCAGTTGTTTTTGCTACTATGGGACAGAGCCTCAGGTTTGTACTCACGTAGATCATCCAGGCTGCGTAACGCTCTTTGAGGTTAAACAGCACAGCAGGCTCATGCAGAAAGGTGAACATCGCCATGTCCTCAATTTTGTCATACTTTGGTGGGTTTTGTTGGTGGACATTGTCCTCTTTCACGGTGACAGTCTGTGTAATAGAAACAAAATCAGTCTCTCCAGAGCATGCACTCCTTCATCTTTATTTAGCATATTTGTCATACAGAACATCTAAGCAGCTCAATACAAATCTAGTCTGAAAAACATAGGGGAAAAAAGTCTTGGCAAAAATCGCATTTCTATAGTAAGCTGAAAGTAAGTGAGACCTGTTATGGAACTGTGTGCCTTCCATGGTACACCTCCCCCCAACATTCAAAATCAATTGTATACACACCATATGAAATTAGAAATGCAATCTTCATGTTGTTTTATCCAGTATTAGTTGTGCAGATGTATAGCATATATTCTACACAACCATTGAACCAACAAAGTAAATGCAAAAATAGAGGCTTGGTGCCGCCCCTCTAGTTGGGCCATTTTCCTTATTCGTGGCCAGACCCTTAATCTGAAAGATTTGGGGGTCTAGTTTACCACCAGGCTAGAAACTACTGTGTCAGCTTTCCAAAGAGGTCAAGCATTTGATGGTAGGCCAAACTGGGTGGGAACAGTGGCTTCTAGAGTAAGAACAGTGTGATTTCAGGGAAAATGCCATGGTCCAATCTAGACCAATGAACAACTAAATGGAAAAATATATAGGAATATAGGATAATGATTTAAGAATTACCTTATCAAACTCAGTAAGAACAGTGACTTTGTCCCCGTCTCTGCTTTGGACCACTCCCTTCACATATTCAACCTCAGGGTCTGTCACAAAGCAGGCCCTCTTAATGTCAAAGGGGCGAGTCTGGGCCTCCAGACGCTCCATATCTGACTTCCTCAGAAAAGGAGCCGCCCCCCCAAACTCTGCCATCAACGCATCACCCATGGTGAAGACTGCAATATAAATTATTTGAACTGATTAATTCCTGCACAGAGAAAACACGAGACTTCATGGACGAAGAACATGATTATAGCAATATGTCTGAAAAGTGACAAGTTAGAATGTTTTTAAAAAAAAAAAACATTTTAAGATTATCATGTGACAGGCAGAACTTTAACCAATACTGTAAGATACTGAGGTGAGTGTTAAGTTGTTTCAAGTGAAGATTTGAAATTAATAAAGTGGATCTGTAGAATCAGATTGGTGAAGTTTACCTGGTTTTAAACAAGATAGTTAAAGTACGGTCAACGGTTAAAATTATAGAAAACAAATACAAAATTCACCAGTACGTTTTATACTGTATATCTTGGCTTTCAGTTTTCATGAGGATTTTATTATGAGATTTTTACAGGTAGTTATCAATTGGCTCAAATTATACCTACAACAGAGGAGCTTCTTTGTTAACATCGGCACAAAACTTCAAGAACAATTTGATTTTCTCATAGCTATGCTTATGACTCCCAAATGTATGTGGCCCTGTCACCTACTGACTGGTCCTCTTGAATCTGTTCCTCAGTATATTGAACAACTTAAACATTGTCCTTGAGAGTGATCAACATGTTAATAGCCACATGAAAACAATAACTAAATCAGCTTTTTGCCACTTCAAAAACTTTGCCTAACTGAGAGTTGTGATGTCAAAACATGATTTAGAAAAACTCTCAGGCAGTAGTGATTACTGCAGTGAGCTTTTCCACATGCCTCTCCATCAAATTCCATCAACTTTTTTTGTGATGAGGAATACATTAGCTAGGGTTCTCACTAAAATAAAGTCACAAAATTGCATGTTTATAAATCACTAAATGGAATGGGACAAAAAAGTACAGTAGAGTAAAATAAAGCACACTAAATTATCCCTGTGTATAAAATGTACAGTACATGAATGAACTTGACTTAACTACAGTTTTAGTGATATTTTCAGTTGTGTATCTCACCTTGTTTTGGTCAAGCCTCACTTGTTCTGTTGCGCAGATGTGATGTCACGTGCTGCAAGTGAACAGACAAGAAGCAATCAGATCACACAGGGTTACAGCAGCAGTGTTGCAGGTACACTGATGTACACCATATGTCTGACTCTGACTGTAGTCAGCTATGCCTCTGTATCCACTATCGAAATGTCTGTTCATCCATTTGGCATCATTCTTGCTATTCTCCTCCATCTAAGTCTGTCTGTCTGTCTCTCTGTCTATCTGTCTATCTATCTATCTCTCTGTCTATCTGCTCCTCTTAGTAGGAACAGATTGAATACTTACAGTACCTCTTGGTTGGTCTTTGCTGTATCTGCTGTCGAGGCCCTGGTTGATTCACCCTTTTGTAGGGGATGGTCCATCCCAATATGGACAGAGCATCAACTGACTCCCACCACACCAGAGTTTTGTCAAAGGAAAACTGGCCATAAGGGTGGAGGCACGTGGCAACAATTGGCTTATCCAGACAGGAGGGGACAGGCACATGCAGGCACAATAGGAGAGAATGGCAGAGCATCACCAACACCTGAACTTCTTACTCTCTCCTAATTTGGAGTTAGCTATTGTGAGATAAATCTCTGACCTTGTCACTCGTTCTTTCTGTAGTCAGGAGTATTTTCAGTACATAAAGGATATAATATTCATTTTAGAATCAGTGAGGTCTTTGTTAAAACAATTTTATGTGATGCCTGTGTCAATTTAGGAAGACAGAAATTAATGTGGATCTCCCTTTTGTGGATTTGTTATCTTGAAACTGTACATTATGTTTGTTGTTTCTTTGGATATAAGTATTACCAATGTGTATAGAGCCAAGGACAATGACAAACTGATGCTTGATTTTTTGCCCCCTCTCCAACTTTTATTTGTGGATAGGATATAATTTTCTCCTGAGGACCAATAGCAAACAAAAATCTTGCCTTGTGCCCTTAAACGTCTTCTAGTTTGTAAACTGGTCCAACGACAACCACAGCTGTCTTTTTAGTAGGCCAAGCACTGCACTACTGTCACTGCATTGTTTCCTTGAGGACAAAGATAAACCTTGTGAATTTAGTCTCGGGTTCCTCCATCAACTGTAGATAGCCTTTGACACGTTCATCAGTGTTCCTTCCCACCCTTATGAATTTGTACAGCAGCTGCTGTTTGGACTCAGAGGTCAGAAAGCACACACAACTGCTACTACTTAAACAGATCCTGCTGAAACACACAGGACAATTACTTGTACAATGTATTAAGAACAAATACTTAATTCATAATTTATTTAAAAATGAGTTAAAGACCTGGGTTTTGCCATTTTGAACTGATTCGCATGACCATAACATGTTTACACTTCCTTGCTTACAGATCTACAAATATAAAAGCTTTGTTCCTGTGTTCAAATGTATATTAAGATTATAAACAAGAGACTTTAGTCATCTGAAATGAAATGTAAGAGAATTCATCCATTATACTACTGGTTATACTATCAATCCAGAGACAGTTGTTCAGCTGTTTAGCTGTTCACACCATGAAATGAAGGAGGTGTTGAGCTATAGGCCTCTGGGTCTTATACTGTTAAGCAACTTGCTTTGGGGTCAAGACATGTTTACACAACCAAAGAAAGTGTGACATTTGAGATCACAGGATCCGCGACCTCTATTCTCCCAAATACTTATTTAGAGAGCTGTGGGATGTTAGATATGTCATTCCATCTCGTGTATAACCCTTATGGTGTTCAGTCTCAGCTGTCAAGAGTCCTTGAGCCATCACCACTACTGTCGGGAGGTCATCACATCCTCTCTTGAAGGGTTGATATCATTGGCATGGGAGGACTTGCTATGGCAGGTGGCTACACAGACTCCAGTGACACCCTGCTCAAGCCCACTAGGAGGTGTCTGGACTCTGAATGCATCACAGTGCCTATAGAAAGTCATCATACACTTTTGAAATAGTTACTTTTTTTGTCTTACAGGCTGAAATAAAAAAAAATATAATAATAATTATTTTAAAAAATGAATAAATCTTTTCCAGTTTTATCTACAAATTTCTGAAAATTCTGTTCTGAAAATTAATTAAAAAATAACAGGGTTGGAAAAGTCATCATACCCCTGACTTAATACTTGGTAGAGCTCCCTTTTGCTTTCATTACAGCCATCAATCTGTTTGGATATGTCTCTATTATAGCTTTGCACGCCTAGATTGGGGAATATTTGCCCAATCTTCTGTTCAGAATTGTTAATATTCAGTTAAATTCTGTAGGGAATGGCGATGGACTGCTCTCTTCAAGTCAATCCACAGATTCTCTATAGGATTTAAGTCAGGGCTCTGACTTTGCCACTCAAGGATATTCACCATCCTATCCTTAAGCCACTGCTTTGTTTTTTTGGCTGTATGTTTAGGATCATTGTCGTATTGGAAGGTGAATGACCTGCCCATCTTCAGCTGTCTAGCAGAGGGGCGCAGGTTTTCCTCAAGAATTTGGGTGTACTTGGCAGCATCCATTTTTCCTTCTATCCTGACCAATTGCCTGTCCCCGCTGAAGAGAAACATCCCCACAACATGATATTGCCCCCACCATGCTTCACAGCAGGTATGGTGTGTTTTCTTTGCTAGCTTCATACACACACACACAGACAAGCACCACACACACACACACACACACACACACACACACACACACACACACACACACACACACACACACACACACACACACACACACACACACACACACACACACACACACACACACACACACACACACACAGGCCTACACAGCACAGGCAGGCATATGCACGTGCATGCCCTCCTGCAGTACACACACACACATAAAGACGCACAGGCATGCACCCCCACAATTCAACACTCTCACACACACAAACACCTCTACACACATAAAAAACACACACACACACACACACACACACACACACACACACACATACAGTACACCCCATTACCCACACACTCGCAAGTGAACATACACACATAGAGACACATAAAACACACACACAAATGCAGGCAAGCAGATGCATGCACACATACATAAATGTGCACACATAAATGTTTTATTAAGTAAATGTTCCAATTAATGATCTAGGCAGCACATTTAATTCTCTTCTCTCTCCTTCATTTTACAGTCGTTGCTGTAATATTGACAAGGTAAGAGCAGACACTTATCCTTATTTTATTTAAAAATTAGAAGATTGGGGTTTGGTGCTTACAGATCTACAAATGAAAAAGCATTGTGTCTATGCTGAAATGTAGTATTAACTTAATGAATAAGGGACTACAGATACTGTATCTGAAATTAGATGTAAATTGTGCATACAGGGAAATCATCAATTATATTACTGAAGATATTATCTCTACAGGATAGCTGGCCACTGGCCTCTCTTATCATATCCTTCTAGAAACACTAGTTCAGCTGTTTGCACCAAGATGTCAAGGAGGTGTTGAGCCAAAGGAATCTGAGTCTTACATTATCACTTGGGATCAAGAAAACTGTTGAGACATGTTTACCCACCAAAGAAAGTGTGAAGCCAAGCCACCCACAGGGTTCCGATAATGTGACTGTGAAGGCCTAAGAGTGAAGGTGATTTTTTTTCACCCACTGTAAGACATAGTTATGTAAGGTCATGTAAGGTCACAGTATAGATAACTGTGAGATGTTGGACATGCCATTCGATGTCCTGTGTGACTCTTGCGGGGACCCTCAGCTGTCTAGAGTCCTTGAGCAATCACCACCACTGCCAGCAGGACGTCCCACCTCCTGAAGGATGGGTATTATTGGCATTGACAGACAGACTCGCTGTGGCAAGTGGCTATATGGACTCCCGTGACACCCAGGTCAAACACACCGGGAAGTGTTTTGACTGAATGCATCATAAAGTTTCCTTTTGTATGCATGAGCTTGTTTCTCTACCCATGTCCACACGAATTCACTGAGCCATGGCCGAGTTACAGAGCAGTGGTAACCCTGTGGGACTCTTACAGTTTTGTTTGCTAAGGACCATGAACAGATCTGGCATGGTCATCATCGAAGTTGTTGGATTTACTCAATACATGTAACTCATCCGTATATGCTCTGCCTATGGAGGTGTATTAAACACTCTTTTTTAATTGTATTAGGTTTGTTTCATGGTCTCCTATTGTGAAAAAGTGACCTTTGACCCCTCACAAAGAACCACAACACTACCATTCATGTAAGCGCCTTAATTTTGACTACTACTACATGAAATAGATATATCTGAAGAGGCCTTGTAATTATGTATTGCACGATATCTGATTTTGTTTGATGTATTTGGAAAAAAAAAATTAGCATACTGTTTAACACTTAACAGACACTAATGCAACATTTTTTGACAGTTCATTAATTTCACAAATACAGTAGATGTATGTTTTGTCTTCAGTGGTGTTCCTAGGCTACAGTTTGTGGGACAGAACAGATGAGTGAGGTTCAGTTGCACTGCATTGCCCTCTCTTTGGTGTCGTCTGGCCATTTAGACTTATGGATCTGTTGCTGTCCCTCAAGTTGCTAAGAGAGTGACTTGAAGGCCTTGTGCTGTTCTGTTTATCATGCACATGCATGCCTCCTTTCCTTTGTCCTTGAGTACAAAGATAACCCTGTGAAATTCTTGCTAAATGTCATAGAGACTGAGAAATGTTTAAATCTAATCTGCAACAGATGGTCTTGCAGATGCAACAGACATCAAGGCGTGGATTCTTATTCTTATACTCCCTTTAATTCTCCATGGTGTCTTGGGTTACAACTTATTAAACCAGAAGAGAAAAAAATATATTGTGGTGCCCCTGGACGTTGGTTAGTTACATATTGTATTTGTTGATGGTAAGCATTTTGATCTTCAGTAATTACTGAAATTAAATGAAGATATGCTTCAATGAAATTACGTTATTTCTGAAAAGTTTTGATATGGATTTTATCATCCAAGGAGGCTGCTAACATATTCAGTTTAGGGTTACATTAAATTAGATTCAGCTTTATTGTCATTATGCAAGTACATTACTGTAGGAGGGCTTAAGATGTCAAGATTTCAAGAAACAGCAGTCTTCTGTCCATCACCTTCCACAGACATGGAAATGGGTATAGATGACCTAGGTGTGTGTGTGTGTGTGTGTGTGTGTGTGTGTGTGTGTGTGTGTGTGTGTGTGTGTGTGTGTGTGTGTGTGTGTGTGTGTGTGTGTGTGTGTGTGTGTGTGTGTGTGTGTGTGTGTGTGTTGAGCTGTGTAGCACAACAGGTGTTACCTTGTCATCTCCTTATAGAATCTCAGTGGAGCAGCAGCCAACAGACTCCTCCTCTGTGACCAGAGCCAGAGCATTCATTTCAGTACACAGGCATTTCAGTGTAGGATCAGCCTAAGACAAGCACAAGGACGTGGAACAATTCTTCCTGTTTTTACCCCGTACTACATGAGTTCACTTTATTTAAGGTCAGTGTAGTAGAAGAAGTGATGAAAAAACACCTTACATGTTTAAAAATGGCTTTACTTAAATGCTCTGTATTTATCTTTGCTATTTTAGATACTGTGTATTTACAGTGTACTAATATTGTGTATTTATACTATTTCTCTCTTTCTGACTTTGTCATACAGGAGTACCCTGTACTGCATACTGAAAGAGCCGAAATAGAAGATTTTTCTGGTCCTTGAGGTGGACCCTCACAGTTCAGTGTCAATACAACAGAAGATTTCAAGGTGTAAAAGTAAGCAGGCTTTGATAAGTAAAGCATGTGCTGTGATATAATTCTTGATTTGGCTTTGTCAATGGGTTTGATACTTTGTTTATATTCATAGGTTATGTCTTCAGTGTTTTCAAAATAGTACAGATTGATGACTATTTTATAAAGACCTTTCTCCCTTTTATCACTTCAGTAGAGTTGGATATTTCTTAACATTGTGATAGTTATTCCCAAGCAGACTTGGAATCTCCTAAAATTCTGATAGTTCCTGAGATAGTTACTCCAAGTAGTGTTTATTATTTTGTATAGACCCTTTCAGTCTTTTCCTAGAGGATTTTCGGTTGACATGTTCAGAACCATCACAACACTGACATTAAAATCAATCAGACATTACCGTAATGCTATACAAAATATATTGACTTTTTGGTTTGTTTGTTCCTTATTTTCCACTAGCGCAATGTTGTTTGTTTTATGTGCCACCAGAAATGCCCTAGGAATGGCACATCTGCAGTTGAAAGGGTCTATGCAAATCTGCTTGAACCAGTGGGTACAATTTTAGCCGTCATTATTAATCATACAATTTGAAGATTGTAGTAGAAGAGATTGTCAAACTGATTATGATTAATCAACCGTCTTAATCAATATGTATTTATTCATTATCTATCATAATAAATCAGTGGTATTTCAGTAATAGCTTAGTAGAATCTCAAGTATGTATTTCGGAATTTTTCCATGATGAACGATTATCCATCAATTTGAGCTTTGATAGGCTTCAGGCAGGGGAGTGCTCTGGTGGTCTGTGAAGGTATTGCAGGTGGTCCCTGGCCATGTATCCAACACTGCAGCATCAATGTGGGCAGGACATCACTATATGCACCTCACACCCCATAACAGTGGTCCACAGGTCGCTTCTTAGTCAAGATGGTGATTGAAACAGCAGATTTTTTGTTTTACATTTAATTTGAGATATGATGGTTAGTCATTGTCTAAAACAAACTCATGTTTTTTTTTTTCAAATGAAATCTCTGTAAATCTATGTTGTGAATGTACTACATTCATGTTTGGTCTTGAATTAATACTTGTAATGTGGGCAACAGTCTGATCATGCTTTCATTATAATGTAATGTATTTGTACATAGTTGTAGACTAACAACAACACTATAGAGTTTTAGACACCACACCCATTCTCAAGTAAACAGTGTTTTTTCTCATAACATTACCATCTAACTACACATGTCTATTGATCCATTGTTCTTCACGCAGCTCATGGGAGAAAGCCTGATATGTTTCAGTGATGTCTGGGATATTTTTTGAACGGATCTGGGCATTTTTTCCAAATACGAGAAAATAAATGTCTGGTTGCCAGACCACGTCTCATTTGAGAATTGGTAGGCGCTAGCCAGGCTAGGGAATTTTAGCAATGACTGTCTAAAGTGTTCCTCTAAGAGCTATTGACGAACATTGTTTTAACCATCAAGTTGGTCAAGATGTTGAATATTATGACAGTTCTTATTTTTTTATAAATACCCTCACTCTTAACAGATAATGCTAAATACATTAGTATATGTGGCTGTGGTATTGAATGAGAGTGCTTGAATTGGAAACAGAAGAGTCAGAGACTGAGTAGGCGAAGGCTACTTCTGCATTTTGCACCTTATATATGAGAGGCTAAAGAAACCTGACTGTTGAAGAGGGGATCTCACTTCTTTCAAAACCTCAGACTTCAAATATGTGTGTGTGTGTGTGTGTGTGTGTGTGTGTGTGTGTGTGTGTGTGTGTGTGTGTGTGTGTGTGCACACTCATGTATTGTATGTCTAGAGGGTAGGGGTTGACTATATCTGTGCCACTTGTTCCAGCTGAATGCAGTGCACTGCAAAAACTGTTTATCTAACCAAATCTCAGTATGTTGAGATAAATAAAATCTAGATGATATTGTTTTTAGCATAAAGAGACTGACCACCTGCTTCCTGGTGAAACCATTTCACCATTTCAAGAGTTTGACTTATTTCAAAGCAGCACTAAAGGAGCTTTGCTCTCGGGTCCCCCTACACTTGAGAAGTGCCGTAATAAATTATTTAAATGTATGTCTTTGCAACAAATTATCGTTACATTTAGCGGACATTTAGCCTTTAAGTTGTCTTATCATAAGTTTTGCTGATAAATTTGTTTAGATAAAATGCCTTGAAATAATTTAAAATCTAAATTAAGTAAGTAAGTATTTTCATAATAAGAACAATATCGTTTTTTTTTATCTTAACATAAGATTAATAACACTTTTTTTGCAGTGTACTTTATACTGACTAAGTGGCATTTCAAGTGTTGTGCCTGTATTAGGCAGAGAGAGTGAGCTTGTCAGATACTGCTGATTTGGTCCCTCCCAGCAGTCATGACTGTCTGTCTAATGAAGTTCATAATGGGCCGATTCCCTTCATAGCATCATCAAAAGGAGAAAAACCCTTAGTTTAGTAGTGAACATACAAACAGCGGAAACACTTTTTAAGTGATTGTATTGGAATGCATTCCATACTGAAAACTAAAACACTGCAAACAAGAGCTTTTCAGACAAGTCCGTCATGAGCGCTTCATTCTTCATCGTGTCCTTTCTGTAATAGAGCAAATAAAAGTTACAAATATTGCCAGTGATATGTGGATAAATATGATTAGGATTAAAATGAACTACCAGCCACTTTCGCGTTTTACCAGCAAAATTGGCTATGGCTGATCATTCTGAATGACTTTAAACACTGTGGAAGAGCCAAGTGCTGGCAAAGACGGCAAATACAGTGCAACTGTGGCTCTCACCTTGCCACCTGCATCACGAGTCTTAGATCTCATCTTGTTGACCTGAGACTCAGCTATGTCAGCTCTCTCCTCAGCCTCATCCAGCTCATGCTGCAGCTTGCGGAACTTGCTCATGTTGCTATTGGCCTGCTCTTCCTGAAATGCGCACAGAAATAAGTTGTATTTTGTTCATTGTGTATTTGCACGTTCAGCAGTTAATTGATTAAACAACTTTGATAACAGATAAAATAAGGAAGAGAAGGGAACACTAGGGAGAAGAGAATGTCACTTACAGCCTCCTCTGATGTTCTCTTGTAGGACTTGACCTTCAGCTGCAGTTTGTCCACCAGATCCTGAAGACGATGCAAATTCTTTTTGTCTTCCTCAGTCTACAGATGGGAGAGGTGGGTGAATTTTAGCATCTAGCATTATGTATTTTAAAAAGTGTGTTTGATATATGGTATAATTGAATATACCTGATAGGTGAGCTCCTTGATGCGGCGCTCATATTTACGGATTCCTTTCACAGAATCACCGGCCTTACGTTGCTCCATTTCCACCTCACTTTCCAGCTCTCTCACCTAAATGTAGATACATTAAGCAAATGTTGAACTAATGGTGATATATGTACTGTACATATGGTGGTATATGTAGTTAATCACTGATTATCAGGAAGAACTCTTAAGCAAAAACACAGCACTCACCCTGGCCTCCAGTTTCTGGATCTGCTTCTTGCCACCCTTCATGGCGATTTGTTCAGCTTCATCCAGACGGTGCTGCAGGTCCTTGATGGTCTGCTCCATGTTCTTCTTCATGCGCTCCAGGTGAGCACTGGTGTCCTGCTCCTTCTTCAGCTCCTCTGCCATCATGGCAGCATCAGTGATGGCCTTCTTGGCCTTTTCCTCTGCATTCCTGCACTCCTGCACAGCCTCCTCTACTTCATTCGACAACTGGGATGTATCACCCTCCAGCTTCTTCTTCTGGTTCAGCAGGCTGGTGTTCTATGTGTGACAAGACAGGAATTTTCACGATGGTCCGTGTCACATTGTGAAATAATCTCTGTTATATGAATAAATCTGAAAAGCACCAATTTAAGATTTTACCTGAGAGTGCAGCAGCTGCACCCTCTCACTGACGTCCAGCAGCTCCTGTTCAGCCAGTTTCCTGCCTCTCTCAGTCTGCTCCACCAGGGACCTGAGCTCATCCAGTTCAGCCTGCAGAAGATTGCTGCGTCTCTCCACAATAGCAGTGTTCTCTTTGAGATCATCATTATTACGTAGAGCGTCATCCAGCTGCAGTTGGGAATCCTGCAATGTACACATGTTAGAAATGTAACCATGTAATCTCCAGGTTGCTAATATACTGTACAACCAAACATTGTTGATACCTTTGACTACATGCACAACCATCAGTAAATTAGTAGAGAAGATAGAAAAATATATGAGGGAAGTCTTTGGTAGAGAATGAGCAAAAAGTGCTTCAGGTCAGTATTGACTTTGAATAATCAAATGGCGTAAAGTCCATTATCCTGCTTATTCCACTGTTGTCACTTGCCTTGCGTTCATCTCCGGTTATAATTTAAATGTTTTAATCGCTAGAGCTGTCTTGTTTGTAGAACTACTTTTCCAAGATACATTTGAACTAATTTCTCAACTTAAAGGACAAACTGCCGTTACTAATTCTAAATGGATGGTTGCTATGGAGGATCTTTGGTTCTATCTCTTCCGTTGTCAAGCGGGCATATCCCAGGATTCTGATGAACGTTAACTTTGAAAACATCACTATTTTACTTAGCGTACTGCCATCCAACTAGTTAAAAACCACCTCCGTCATATGCTAAATCTTACTATGTTTTGAACGTCTGTATTTTACAGCTTGGATGCATTCTGGCAGTTCATTTAAACTTCACAACGAGTTTGGCGAATTAATATACAAATGTGATACGCCCAACAAATTGGAACTACTTCATAGGTGTGCATACGGTTAATGCACCCCCGTATAGAACGTAGGGAATTCAACCAAGCAGTGGAATAAATAGATTTAACAGACTTCCAAACATTGGGTAGGTCCATTCTTGTGAATGGAACTTTCTGCAGCACTATGAAGAACTGTGTAATAATAGCTGTTACGTTTACTTTAGGAATGCACTCATAACACCTATGCAGTTAGTGATGTCTTTACTGTCAATGGGATTACGGAGCTCTGTGTGCTGCATTGTTTTACCTTCATATGTCCATGGAGACCCTTGAGCTGCTTCTGGGCCTCAGCTGCCTGCCTGTTGGCCTGGCTGAGCTGGATCTCCATCTCATTGAGGTCTCCCTCCATCTTCTTCTTCACTCTAAGAGCCTCATTCCTGCTGCGAGTCTCAGACTCCAGGGAGCTCTGCAGGGTATCCACCACTCTCTGCTGGTTCCTTTTGGCCTGCTCCATCTCCTCATCCTTCTCAGTAAGTTTGCGCTCAATGTCAGCTTTGACCTGATTGAACTCCAGCTGAGCTCTGAGGATCTTACCCTCCTCATGTTCAAGGGTACCCTGTGGAGATATAGAAACATGATAATCTACTTAGTTATTGATTTCTGTGAAAAAAAACAAGCATTCTATGATACCTTGGAATGAGGGAGACCAGTTTTCTGATTATTTTTATCTTTATGAATGTACCTCAGCTTCCTCTAGGGCAGTCTGGATCTCCGCCTTCTCTTGCTCAAGAGTCTTCCTGGCCTTCTCAAGCTCATGAATGCTCTTTCCAGTCTCACCAAGTTGCTCAGTGAGATCAGAAATTTCCTCTGGAAAGCAGACAAAGATTAGTTACTTGTGTGATGTCACTGACAATCATATACATTTTGTCTTCAGGGAGGATTAAACAGACCTTGAAGATTTTTGTTCTCCCTCTTCATGGTCTCAAGGTGATCCAAAGATTCCTCATAAGAGTTCTTGAGTTTGAAGAGCTCAGTGCCAAGAGATCTGGTCTCTTTCTGGGCGCTCTCCAGCTCAGTCTGGGACTCTTCATATTTCTGCTTCCACTCAGCCAAGACCTGTTAAGGGGAAAATCTTTCATGGTAAATCTGAAAATCATGTGAAGGAATATAGGTGTTTGGAACATTTTGCTGTTTTCTCACCTTATCAAAGTTTCTCTGTCTCTTGTCAAGAGCAGCAGCAGCAGAATTGGATCTCTCCACATCTACCATGAGATCTTCAATCTCATTCTGCAGTCTATGCTTAGTTTTCTCCAGGGAGGAGCATTTGGCATTGACAGCCTCCACAGCTTCCTCTGCATCTTGCAGACGCTGAGCCAGCTTTTTCCTGGGGAAAAATAAATTGAAAGTGAGTGACAAATGTACAGGCCATGTCTAACCATTGATTTTCTACAAATCATACTGTCAGTTCCCCAGGGCCTTACTTGGCATCTTCCAGCTCCTCAGTCCTCTGGATGGCATCTGTTTCATACTTGGTTCTCCACTGAGCCACCTCAGAGTTGGCCTTGGAGAGACTGCGCTGCAACTCAGCCTTGGCCTCTTGCTCCTCCTCATACTGCTCTCTCAAGAGGTCAGCATCATGGCGTGCAGACTGCACTGCATGGGCTAGTGCATTCTTAGCCTGTGGATAGGATCAGATACAAGTCCATCAGATATGTCATAGCTGTAGTCTAACAACTGAAAGATTCTCCTGAAAGTCAGTTATGAATACCTTCACTTCCTCTTCAAGTTGCCTCTTAAGATCCTCAACCTGCTGCGTGTAGGACTGTTTGCCTCTTGTCAGTTGAGAAACAAGTGAGTCTTTCTCTTCCAACTGTCTTGAAAGCTCACCTTGATTAACAGAATATTTGTATTTCAATGATAATGCTTCTTTTCTTTTTTTTTTTTTTCCTTGATACATGTATCAAATTAATAGTATGGTTTTACCATTTTGACTTACCATTTTCAGTTTGAAGCTTGGCTCTCTGCATGGTGAAGTCATTGATGGAACGCTGGCCTTCCTCAGCCTTAGTTCTATATTCACTCATCTGGTCCTCCAGTGTTCTGCACATCTTCTCCAAGTTTGTCTGATAAAATGGTACAAAACGTTTGTCAGCTGTCAATATAGAGAATCCAGTGAGACATATTATACAGGTTCTTGTTTTTATACATTTTATACAAACCTTGGCTTTGGAGACCTGCTCCATGTTGGAGACAATATCGTCCAACTCCAGACGGAGCTCACTCTTCTCCTTCTCAAGCTTTTGTTTTACTCTCTGAAGGTTGTCAATCTGCTCCCCGAGGTCAGCTACACTGTCTGCGTGCTTCTTCCTCAGTGTGGAAGCAGTGGCCTCATGTTGCAGAGTGGACTCTTCAAGATCTCTGCGCAGCTTCTGGAACTCAGCCTCCCTCTTCTTGTTCATCTCAATCTGGGCAGCAGTGGCACCTCCAGCCTCCTCCAGCCTCTCACTGATCTCCTCCAGCTCTCTGGCCAGGTCTGCCCGCTGCTTCTCCACTTTGGCTCGGGCAGCTCTCTCAGCTTCCAGCTCTTCCTCCAGCTCCTCAATGCGAGCCTAAGGAAAGTAAAATCGGAAGTATATTTTATTTATTTATTTCTGTGAGAAATATATATATATGTTTTCACAAAATGTTATGTTTTATTTCTTAATAGTGTTTATTCTCCATTTACCTGCAGCTCCTTCAGTTTCTTCTGGAGCTGGGCAGCCATAGCTTGTTCATCTTCAATCTTGCTATTAAGTTGACTGATCTCAAAGTCTTTCCTGTATTGAAACAGCCAATGAAAATGTCAATAGAATATATGCATTTTAAAATGTGTTTGTTATTTATTATAGATGACTGTCTGATTTGTACATACTTCTTCATCCGCTCTTCTAGCTGTTGTTTGTCATTCTCCAAGTCCATAAGACTTTCCTGGGTCAACTTTAAGTCACCCTCAAGCTTCCTCTTAGCTCTTTCAAGATCCATCCTAAGTTTCTTTTCCTGTTCCAGGGACCCTTCAAGCTATTGAGGATAAAAAAAAAGGAATTGTTTAAGTGTCTTTATTATATCCATGCAGTGAGAAATAGGTGCCTGTTGGTTTTATTGCCTACATCATCAACTTGCTGTTCCAGCTTGGTTTTGGCCTTAGTCAGAGTGTTGACTTTGTCCTCCTCACTCTGAAGGTCATCCAGTGTTTGCTGATGAGCCTCCTGCAGTGCTTTCTTCTCCTTGGTCAGCTTGGCAATGATTTCATCAAGAGCTGCCATCTCTTCTGTCAGGTTTTTAACCTAAAGGTAAAGTCGACCATTGTCAAACGATTGATTACTTAATTACTTGACTTGATTAGTAACATTTTCCTTGGTTATTTTCAGTTCTGCTGACCTTATTCTCAGTGGCATGCTTCTCTTTCTCTACTTTAGCTAGAGTGAGCTCCAGATCATCAATATCCTTCTTAAGCTCAGAGCACTCATCCTCCAATTTCCTCTTCTTTGCAGTGAGCTCTGAATTCATCTCTTCTTCATCTTCCAGTCTCTCAGTCAGCTCCTTGGATTTGGCCTCAAGCTGGATCTTGCTCTTGATCAGCCCTTCACATCGTTCCTCAGCATCACAAAGACTGTCTTGTTCCTGTAATGAAGTGTTGTAGATTGTCGATCTTTCATTAATATTTAAGTTTATAATTTAACTTTGAGTAATAAATAGTTGCTGGTTAAATTGTAGAGTATACTCACAGTCTGGACTTGAAGTTGGAGGTCATTTTTCTCTTGGACAATCGAAACCATTTTCTCCTCCAGCTCTTTTCTACGAGCCTCAGATTTGGCATAGGCCTCCTTCAGCTTCAGGAATTCTTCCTTCATGTTTGCCATCTCTTTCTCAGACTCAGCAGACTTCAGCAGGGGCTTGATCTTGAAGTACATCTTCATCCAGGGCCAATTCTTGACACCCATGAAAGCACGGACATTCCACTGAATGACAAGAAGGGAATCCCTGAAGATTTGAAAGGTGAAAAAATAGATAACAGATAACATTATTCATTGTCTTTAAACAGAACAACAGCAACAGAAGCAAAACATGTCCTAGGTGTGTTTATGTGGCAACACCTTCATATTTAACACATGTTGATTTTTTAAAGCAATGTTGTGTTGCTTACACAAATGGAATTGCAATGGATGGAAGGAAGTTTTAGGTAAAACAAAATTAAATGAATATCAAATTCTAAAATTACTTCACCTGTATACCTGACATGAAGAATAGTTTCCTGAGAATGCAATGTAAAGAAGTAGACTCTAACATTATTTGCACATTTGAATGATTATTAAACCAGTGTTTCTTGCTTTCTCTGTGGACATTTTTGTGGAATGACATCCTTCATTCAATCAGTAAACCTATTTACCTGCGTTCAACAATCTTCTGGAATTCAATTCTTGCCAGCATGCCTCTTGCTCTTGATTGGATACCAGTGATGATAAGAGCAAGACGGTCGTCTCTCATCTCCTCAAGAACACCCAGGAGACCAGCTTTGAAGAACACCTTTGAATTAACAGTTTATATGTTTAAAATTGAATGTTATTAGGCTGAACAAATGCATTTTAGAGTGTTATTGTTCTGCCGAAAATAAAACAAAGACCTTGCAAACTGCAAAGCCCAGTTGTTTATGACAAAAAGCTCTTTAACATGATCACTTTTTCTGCAGTATTCTTTACATTGTTGTGGGGTTTCCAACCTGAACCATCAAACTACATTGTGGTTAGCCTGCATGGTTTATGAAATTGACTGATGTGTTAATCAGTCCTGCGCTTGTCCATAAACCATCAATATGAAACTAATGACACCAAAAGTAGGTACCTATGTACCTCAGAAAGCATCACAGGTTTTACTTTATTATTGAAGGTTTATCAACATTACACTGTGAAGCACCTTAGTATGTCCAAATCTGTACTGCTCATGGTCAACATCCAGGGATCCAAGCAGTTTTTCTGCTCCTTTCTTATTGTCAATGAACTGTCCATCAGGGATAGCTGCAGGATTCAGGATACGGTATCTGAAGAGGTTATAAAAGTCCTGATATAGACATGTTCTCTCAAAATTGTTACAAGAAATGTATACTAATTAGGACCAAAACACATTTTACCTCTGTTTGAAGTCTGCATACTGGATCCTGTTGGGGAAGCCCTTTCTGCAGATCCTGATGCCTTCCAGCACACCGTTACAGCGCAGCTGGTGCATGACCAGAGGATTCTCCATGGCCCCAGGAGTCTTGGTCTCGTTGGGGATGATGCAGCGCACAAAGTGGGGGTGAGTTGATCTCAAGTTGGTCATAAGCTTGTTCAGATTCTCCTGTTGTTCAGACCATTAAAACAAATATCAATAGGACTGCACAGAATTGATCTTTACTTAAAAGAAAGATATGTAGTACTAGTAAATGCATTCACTATTTAGTATGTTAACTTAACCTGTCACACTTACCCTGTGAAGGGCAGATACGGTCTGGAAAGAAGAACCCTTCTTCTTCTTGCCTCCGCCACCCTCCGGGGCTATAAAAATACCATCTCCATCAGCTTTTTACATACATTTGATGGTGATTTATCAATATCACAGGATTAATTAGGAAAAAATTGACAGAATACCTGAGTCAGCACCGGCATAGCCAGCAAAGAGAGCACACAACATCTTAAGAGTTGACTTCTGAAAAAGTCCGACCACGGTCTCATTGAGAGGGTCTTTGTTCTTCACCAGCCAGTTGCCAATGTTATAATCAACAGTGCCAGCATAGTGAACCAGGGAGAAATGGGCCTCTGGTCTCCCCTTGACAATCCTTGGCTTCTGGAAGCAGGCATTTTTGCCCAAGTGGTTGTCATAAAGCTTAGCTTTGAATGTTGAATCACTGGCCTTGGGGAACATGCATTCCTCTTCAAGGATGGACATGATACCCATGGGCTAGGGAGGAAAGAATATGGAAGGAAGATTATTAAAAACACACAAAACACACAAATAATAGTGATCTATGCCTTCAAAGAAATATGTCAGTAAATAAAGAGTCACTCACTTTCTCAATAAGCTCAATGCAAGCGGCCAAGTCCATGCCGAAGTCAATGAACACCCACTCAATGCCCTCCTTCTTGTACTCCTCTTGCTCTAGCACAAACATGTGATGGTTGAAGAACTGCTGCAGCTTCTCATTAGTGAAGTTGATGCACAGTTGCTCAAAGGTGTTGAACTGAAAGACAATGGGCATCTCATTAGTATTATATATTTTGTTTAAAAGTGTAGTGTTTGTCTTAGCTTTAAAACTCACATCAAAGATCTCAAATCCAGCAATATCCAGCACACCAATGAAGTGCTGGCGAGGCTGTTTGGTGTCCAAGGTCAGGTTGATCTTGACAACCATCCAGTTGAACATCTTCTCATACACTGACTTGGACAGGGCTCCAATAGAGTAGTACACCTAATTATGAAGGTGTAATGAAGAACATGGAATATGCCAATGAATAAGGTGTGGCAGCTGTACTAATGATGGAATTAAACACTTGTTACAGCCTTGTTATTTAAAGGTATACTATGCAGTTTCAAGTATTTTTGGCGACTCTAGAGCTCCCCTTAGACTCACAATATATTTATATTTTATGTTCCTGTTGTATATAGCCTACTTCTCATGGCTTGTCCCCCCGTACACAATGAAAATGCTTCTCATGGAGGCAAAGGACTAACAACAAGTGAAAAGTCCAAAGAGCTAAATCTACTGGCAAGGTAATGTTTCAAAATGATGTCTTTGGGTTTGCGATTCTTGAAGTTACATTGCTGGTTCTGTCGGTAGCGACCTGAACAATTACCCTATTTGTTTACCATCAAATTGGCTTTGTAGAGGTTGTACTGCATTTAGGTAAAGATCTTGCATAGTGTACCTTTTATAGCTCTACCTTGTTCATAACACATTAGTAATACTTACAAAACTGTAATATCACAAGATGCTGAATTCTGATATTACCTGATTTACATTCTGTCCTTTGGTGACCCACTCGTTTCCTACTTTGACCCTTGGGTGACACAGACCCTTGATGAGGTCAGCAGAGTTCAGGCCCATGAGGTAAGCGACTTTGTCGCAATCTGGCATTAAAAACTCAGTTACACCTCTGTCCATATTTAACAGTATCATGTGAGTATGACATCCAAAATCAGAAATTACTACACACCCTCAGTGCCATCAGCCTCTGCCTGCTCCTCTCTCTGCTTCTGCTTGAACTTCATGTTGCCATAGTGCATAATGGAACCAGTCAGCTTGTAAATACCGTTCTTCTCCTCTTGAGTAAAGCCCAGCACATCAAATGCATCCTGTAACAAATCAAATATTTAATTCAGTAATTACGTCCCCCTAACATATCTCTGTATGAGTATATGGGAAAGTAAAAGCAGGCCTACTCACATCAGTAGCCATCAGCTCATCAGCATCAACAATAGAGGCTACTTGTGTCTCTCCTTGGGAGATGAACGCGTAGTCATAGGGGTTGGAGGTAATCAACAACATCTCTGCAGAAAGCAAGACCATAGTTGAAGTAACGCTACTATAACTGAGCTAAGGAAACAATTAATTAATTAAACACTTAGGCCCTGTGTCCAACAATCACGTTTTTTGTGCTGACAGCTCCCTCAACCACCTTTTATCTGCACTTTGGTCAGCGCTTGTTGCAAGGTTACGAGGTTTCCCCCTCTTCAATTATGATTGGTCATTGAGAGAGAAGTGACTTTTACAAGTCCAGCGTTGTTCTAGAAGTTGAATGGATTTCAACTTTCAGCACTCTGAGCGCTGTTTAAAAAAATAGTCAGCGGCGAGGGCTTTTTTTCTGCTGAGGGCGCTGAGTCTTGTGAATGCTGAACTTCATAGAATTTGAATTGAAATAGCTACCGTTGGCGCAAAAAACGTGATTGGTGGACACAGGCCCTTATTTCACTTTCATGGACTCAAATGCCTGGAGATATACATGCATTTCTCACCCAACAGCTCTGGTTTCTGTTGGGACAGAATCTGGTAGAAGATGTGGTAGTCTCTCTCAGCCTTGAGCTGAAAAGTGACCCGGGACTTCTCCAGCAGATCTGGGGATTGAAGAGTAATTATCAATTTCAAACTATTGCTTTGGTCTCCACAGATGAAGACGGTCAAAAAGGGCTTATATACTTACAGGTCTCAATATCTGCTGAGGACAGCTTGCCACTCACACCGAAGTGGATGCGGATGAATTTACCCTAGCATGAGAGACACATAAATTAAATATGGCAGTGATAGAAGAGTGGATTTTGAGTTGGAATTCACAAGAGTGGATTTCGAGTTGGAAATCAAAAGAGGGCTTACGAATCGGGAGGAGTTGTCATTTCTGATGGTCTTGGCGTTACCAAAAGCCTCCAGAGCAGGGTTACACTGGATGATTTGATCTTCCAGGGTGCCCTGGGAAAATTAAACACAACATATAAATTCACCTTTCTAATGCTAGGTCTTGGAGATTCGCTTGGCCCACCTATTAGCTCTGTTCATTTTCATTTTACTGAGATTCTAGTTTGACTCCTGTCAACGTGTATTCCTCAGCCACCAGGATGGCAGGCCAATCAACAACGAGAGGGGATGACGTTAGGTTTGAAATCAGAAGTGGTTGTGGAAAAAGGTAATAGTCATACATGCTAACATCTACAAGTTGCAGTTTGAAGAATATATGTATACAGTGCTGTTTATTAGCAGTTTGTAGAGGTTAGGCGAAGTAGGAAATAGCATTAGGAATCACTGATCAATTGTGAGTGCCCAGACTCTCTTAATGAAGTGAGTCCGGTGAAACCAGGCTACTTGGAGACGCATCCCAAGTGGAAATAATGTTCAGTACACAGTGAGGTAATTTACCTTTTTCTCCTGAGAGGGGTCCTTCTTTCCTGTTGCTGCAATGCTAGCAAAGTACTGGATGACTCTTTTGGTGTTCACAGTCTTTCCGGCACCAGATTCTCCGCTGTTGGTTAAAAAAAAAAAAAAAAAGTATTTAAAGGTTCACTCCCTCATCAACAAGTTAACAAGAATTTTAGAATCAAAGACTGGATTATACTCACGTGATAAGGACAGACTGGTTCTCTCTGTCTGTGTAATGTACAAGCATGAAATGTTAATATAAAAACATGATATATACATATGTATTATATTCATGAATTTATGCTATCAATTTAAATGCAACATGATGAATCATTTATGACCCCTTGTCATCAATTTTCAATATATTCCATACGCATTTAGTGCTAAGGTGGTTGTTTTAACAGAAGATCTTTACCTGTCAGCATGTACTGGTAAGCATTGTCAGAGATGGAAAAGATGTGGGGAGGGGCTTCTGATCTTTTCTTGCCTCTGTAAGCAGCGACAACTTCCCTGTCGTACACTGGCAACCACTTGTAGGGATTGACAGTTACACAGAACAACCCAGAGTAGGTCTGCACAGATAGATATTGATTATGACCAATGTAAACAAATGAAGCAACAGAGTAAGTCTACAGAAAGAAATGGTAAGTTTGGTCAGTTGATTTTGCTACTATGGGACAGAGCCTCGGGTTTGTACTCACGTAGATCATCCAGGCTGCGTAACGCTCTTTGAGGTTAAACAGCACAGCAGGCTCATGCAGAAAGGTGAACATCGCCATGTCCTCAATTTTGTCATACTTTGGTGGGTTTTGTTGGTGGACATCTACATCTTTCACAGTGACAGTCTGTGTAATAGAAACAAAATCAGTCTCTCCAGAGCATGCTCTCCTTCATCTTTATTCAGCATATTGCTGCAGCATATTGCAGTCTATCTCACTGCAGTGTGTAGCAATAGGTAGATGCAACATATTGGGTACTGAAATATTCACCAGAATACATAGAAATTGAATATTCATGTTCAATTCAATATTAGTTGTGCAGATGTATAGTACATCTGTATATCTTCTACACAACCATTGAGCCAACAAAGTAAATGCAAAAATAGAGACTTTTGTGAAATTATTCCCTATTTTGGGTAGTCATTCTTTGGCTTGGTGTTGCCCCACTAGTTGGGCCATTTTCATTATTCGTGGCCATATCCTTAATCTGAAAGATTCCAGGGTGTGGTTTACTACCAGGCTAGAAACTACTGTGTCAGCGATCCAAAGAGGTCAAGCATTTGATGGTAGGCCAAACTGGGTGGGAACAGTGGCTTCTAGAGTAAGAACAGTGCGATTTCAGGGAAAATGCCTAGAGATGGTCCAATCTAGACCAATGAACAACTAAAAGGGAAAATATATAGGATAGTGATTTACCTTATCAAACTCAGTAAGAACAGTGACTTTGTCACCGTCTCTGCTTTGGACCACTCCCTTCACATATTCAACCTCAGGGTCTATCACGAAGCAGGCCCTCTTAATGTCAAAGGGGCGAGTCTGGGCCTCCAGACGCTCCATATCTGACTTCCTCAGAAATGGGGCCGCCGCCCCAAACTCTGCCATCAATGCATCACCCATGGTGAAGACTGTAATGTAAATTATTCGAACTAATTAATTCATGCACAGAGAAAACATGAGACTTTATGGATTAAGAGCATGATTATAGCAATATGTCTGACAAGTGACAAGTCAGAATATATATATAAAAAAAAACATTTTAAATCTTAAGACTAGCATGTGACAGGCAGACCTTTAGCCAATATTGTTAAGATACTGAGGTGAGTGTTGTTAAGTTGTTTCAAGTTAAGATTTGAAATGAATAAAGTGGATCTTTCAAAATTGGATATACGAAATTTACCAGTAGGTTTTATATATCTTGGTTTTCAGTTTTCATGAGGATGGGTTTCTGACTACCATTTTTTTACAGGTAGTTATCAATTGGCTCAAATTACAACTAGGCCTACAACAGAGGAGCTTCTATGTTAACATCTGCTACAAAACGTCAAGAACAATTAGATTTTCTCATAGCTATGTTAATGACACCCAAATGTATGTGGCCCTGTCACCTACTGACTGATCCTCTTGAATCTGTTCCTCAGTATATTGAACATCTTAAACATTGTCCTTGAGAGTGATCAACATGTTAACAGCCACATGAAAGCAATAACTAAATCAGCTTTTTGCCACTTCAAAAAGTTGTGATGTCAAAACATGATCTAGAAAAACTCTCAGGCAGTATTGATTACTGCAATGAGCTTTTTCACATGCCTGTCTAAAAATTCCATCAAACTGTTTCAGGTGATACAAAATACATTAGCTAGGGTTTTCACAAAAAAAAGTCACAACATTTCATGCTTATAAATCACTAAATGGAATGGGACGAAAAAAGTACAGTAAAGTAAAGTAAAGTAAAGCACATTGAATTATCCCTGTGTATGAAATGTGCTACATAAATGAACAAGAAAAGCACTCAGAGAGCGCAAACCTCCGCCTATTGTTCTTCCTAGGTTGCCATACATTTGAACCTAAACTATTCAGATCACCACCATGTGGCCATACCATGCCATTACACTGCAAAGCGAAAAACATAAACGGCTCCGGAATCTCAACGGTGATATGGATCACTCCCAATTTCATCGAAATCCATCCATTACTTTTTAGTTATCTTGCTAACAGACAGACAGACAGACAGACAGACAGACCCTGATGAAAACATAACCTCCTTGGCGGATGTAACTATTGTTTTAGTGATATTTTCAGTTGTGCATCTCACCTTGTTTTGGTCAAGCCTCACTTGTTCTGTTACGCAGATATGATGTCACGTGCTGCAAGTGAACAGACAAGAAGCAATCAGATCACACAGGGTTACAGCAGCAGTGCTGCAGGTACACTCTGAGTCCTTTCACAGAATGCTAACTGAACTGATCCATACAGTACTGTATGTCTGACTCTGACTGAAGTCAGCTATGCCTCTGTATCCACTATGCAAATGTCTGTTCATCCATTTAGCATTCTGGCTATCCTCCTCCATCTAACTCTGTCTGTCTGTCTATCTGTCTCTCTGTCTACCTGTATATCTATCTATCTATCTATCTATCTATCTATCTATCTATCTATCTGCTCCTCTTAGGAGCAGATTGAATACTTACAGTACCTCTAGGTTGGTCTTTGCTGTATCTGCTGTCGAGGCCATGGTTGATTCACCCTTTTTGTAGGGGAGGGTCCATCCCAATATGGACAGATAATCGACTCCCACCAGTCTCCCTCCCAACTGGCCAAAAGTGTGGAGGCACGTGGCAACAATAGCCTTATCTAGACAGGAGGGGACAGGCACATGCAGGCACTGTGGGACAGCCTGGCAGAGCATCACCAACACCTGAACTTATTACCCTATCCTAATTTGGAGTTTGCTATTGTGAGATACATTTCTGACCTTGTCACGCATGCTTTCTGTAGTCAGCTGTCCTTTCAGTACATAAAGGACATTCATTAGTTTTCATTTTGGAATCAGTGAGGTCTTTATTACGTTTTTTATTTGATTCCTTTATAATTTTAGAAGACAGAAATTCAACTGGATCTCGCTTTTGTGGATTTGTTATATTTAAACTGTACATTGCATTTGTTCACTGTTTCTTTGGATATAAGTATTAGCAATGTGTATAGAGCCAAGGACAATGGATGCTGACATAAACTGATGCTTGATTTCTTTCCCCCTCAAACTTTTGTTTGTGGACAGGAGGTCATTATCTCTTGAGGATTAATAACAACCAAATAATTAATAACAACCAAATAACAACCAACAACCAACATCTTGCCTGGTTTGGACTCAGAGGTCAGAAAGCACACACAACTGCTTCTACTGTGTGTTAAACAGATCCTGCTGAAACACACAGGACAATTACTTGCAAAATGCATTAAGAACAAATACTTAATTCATAATTTATTTAAAAAGACCTGGGTTTTGCAAGTTGAACTGATTCGCACAACCATAACATGTTTACTCTTCT
Source organism: Sardina pilchardus (assembly GCF_963854185.1). Taxonomy (NCBI): domain Eukaryota; kingdom Metazoa; phylum Chordata; class Actinopteri; order Clupeiformes; family Clupeidae; genus Sardina; species Sardina pilchardus. Next base: position 20,569,811 of record NC_085012.1, read on the forward strand.
TTGCTTACAGATCTACAAATATAAAAGCTTTGTTCCTGTGTTCAAATGTATATTGATTATAAACAAGAGACTTTAGTCATCTGAAATGAAATGTAAGAGAAATCATCCATTATACTGGTTATACTATCAAGCCAGAGACAGTTGTTCAGCTATTTAGCTGTTCACACCATGAAGTGAAGGAGGTGTTGAGCTATAGGCCTCTGGGTCTTATACTGTTAAGCAGCTTGCCTTGGGGTCAAGACATGTACACAACCAAAGAAAGTGTGACATTTGCGATCACAGGATCCGCGACCTCTATTCTCCCAAATCCTGATTTAGAGAGCTGTGGGATGTTAGACATGTCATTCCATCTCGTGTGTACCCTTATGGTGTTCAGTCTCAGCTGTCAAGAGTCCTTGAGCCATCACCACTACTGTCGGGACGTCATCACATCCTCTCTTGAAGGGTTGATATTATTGGCATGGGAGGACCTGCTGTGGCTGGTGGCTACACAGACTCCTGTGATGCCCTGCTCAAGCCCACTAGGAGGTGTCTGGACTCTGAATGCATCATATATTTTCCTTGTCTATGCCTGAGCTTGTTTCTCTATCCATGTCCATGAACTCACAGACTGAGTCATGGAAGAGAGACAGATAAGTGGTAATCCTGTAGGAAATGTATACTTTTGTTTGCTAAGGACTATGAACAGATGTGACATGGCCATAATCAAAGTCCAGTGTTATTTGATTTACTCAGTAGGCTACATTTCTATTCATTGTATATACTCTGTTCAGAGTGGTGTAAAGCCCTATCTTTCTTTTCTTTTCTTTTCTGTTCTCACTAACACGATTTTGTAGCCTAATTATGCTGCTGGATATTTACTTCTGTTTAATGTAGCCTATAGCCTAGGCTAAATAGCCAACTAAACAGGCACTGCAATCCAATTGTATACCCAGGGTAATATGCTGAATCCCAGCAGATAATGTTAATGCTTTATGCTTACCGAGTGTGGTTTCAACATTGTTTTGGGTACAGTGGTGTTCATGGGCTGATATGGGACAAAACAGAGTGAGGTCCTGTGGCAGCTGTAGCCTTCTCTTGGGAGTGTCCTCCAGCCATAGGTTTCTGTTCCTAAGAAAGTGACACTCGAGCCTGTGATATACAGACATTTTTGACTTGATTTTGTTGATGTGTGGTCATTTGTTTCATAGTTTATGTCTACAGTGTTTTCAAAATAGTACAATCATATTTTAGTTTTGTATTCAAAATAGTAGGCTACAATCATTGATATTGGCCTGTTCTTCCTGAATGTGTAGCCTACAAGTCTATGTTATTTATTGTTTTTGTGCGTGCTAAGCAGTCAATGGATCAAAATACTTTGATAATAGATAAAACAACAGAAACTCTATTAAAATGTCCACTTGCAGCTTCCTCTGCTGCTCTAGGACTTGACGGTAGGCCCATTTATGTCGCACATAAACAATAAACCGTATCAAAATAAACCATTAAAAGTGGTCAAGAAACCTTAATTCACATTTAATATTTCCAGTTACGCCCGGGCTGCCGCCATTGTTTTCTGATTTTTTTGTAACTCCCGCCTCTGTGTACAACGCAGGCTTCTGATTTGCTCTGAGCGGTTCAAATTTGCATAAAGTTGGGAGATCGCCAACTTTGATTCGCCCCATGAGGCGAATTCGCTTCATTTCGCCCTACCGGAGCGAATTTCGCTTCCCTATTCATTTTCAATGGGCGCGAGGCGAAATTGAACTTGTGTGGAAACCCTTTTTAAAAGTGCACGCGCACTGTCCGTGATGTTTTGTTTTCTCGGGCTGAGATGAAATGGGGGAAGAAGCAAAGGTAGCCTAATTTTGATCTTTTCATATACTTTCCTAATTCCGTAGGGCTACTTAGTTATAGATAGGGGGAAGGATTAGAATAAGGGGTTCTAAGACGTTTTGTAAGTTTTATCAGAGTCAGAGTTGAAGAAAGTGGTGTGCAAGTGAGTTGTGCTGTGTGGTGGTTAGCGAGTGATTGAGGAGTGATTGACGTGATTTAGAAGTGTTAGCAGCTATCGTTTGTTGTTTTCGAGGGGACACCTCCTGCTGCCCGTGTACTAGTCTGTACCTTGAGTAGGGATTAAATAACGTGAGTTTTGAAACGACATCAAAGCCTCCCGGTGTCCTAACCTCTCCTCGGCGTTACAATATTCTGCAACGGACGGATTTACAGCATTGAACGCAATATTAGCCTACTGCCATTGCAGCATTCCACCGTTTCCAGAGATTACTGGACGTTCACAATGCATAGTGCTACTTCAGTCTACATTGAAGAGAAATGTAGCCTACAGAACTTTGTCCAGCATAGCCTAATATAATAACATTGTGTATTGAGATCTAGTAGCCTACCCTACAACATAGACATCTGTAGACGACTTAAGCCATTATCAGTCATGAAAAATGTGGCGGCTACGGCCGCCATTTAGGTTTTGGCTGAGCCGGCTAGCTGCCAACTGTATCACGTTGGACCTGTTAGTGTGTGACAATGGTGACACGACTGTAAAAAATACACCTGAGACATGGCATGAGCATGGGCATGAGGTCCAAGCAAACTAACAAAGTGTTGTACAAAGCGAGCAATGTTAAGCCATACAGAGCTCCATTCTAAAACTGGCAAATTCCACAAACAGGCGCAATCGTCAAAATGTCTGTGTCAAACACTCGTTTTCATGCTAGGCAATACAGAAAAAGGGCTTAAAGTGTAAAATGCCGAACTATTCCTTTAAGCACATTGCATTGTTTTTGGATTGGAAGCCTTTCAGTGAGGTCTGTATTACGTTTTTTTTTTTTTAAATCTATAACTACTGTATGTAGTTAGAAAACAACAATTCATCTGGATCTGTACTTTTTGGATTTTTATTTTTAAACTTTTTAGTAGAACTGTATTGTTTACTGGGTGTTTGAAAATAATGAATGCCGTTGTGTATAGAGCCAATGACAATGAATGCTGACATAAACTGACTTTTCATCCCAAACTTTTATTTATGGATAGGAAACTATAGTCCACCACTAGACAACCACATCTGTCTCTTTTTAGACCAAGCACTACTGGCACTGGCATTGTTTCATTGAGGACAAAGATAACCCTGTGAATTTCATCTCAGATTCCTCTATCAACTTCAGATGGCCTTTGAAGCACTGTACCTTCACACCATTATGAATTTGTACTGCAGCTGCTCTTTGGAATCAGAGTCTGAGTCGGCACACACAACTGCTGCTAGTGTTGCTGCTGCTAGTGTTTGGTGCTTACAGATCTACAAATGAAAAAGCATTGTGTCTATCTATGCTGAAATGTAATATTAACTTCATAAATAAGAGACTATAGATATCTGAAATTAAATGTAAATTGTGCATACAGGGAAATCATCAATTATATATGACTGTAGATATTTTGTCTACAGAGTAGCTGGCCACTGGCCTCTCTTATCATATCCATCTAGAAACATTAGTTCAGCTGTTTGCACCAAGATGTCAAGGAGGTGTTGAGCTAAAGGTATCTGAGTCTTACATTATCACTTCACTCAAGAAAACTGTTGAGACATGGTTACCCACCAAAGAAAGTGTGAAGCCACCCACAGGGTTCCGATAATGTGACTGTGAAGGCCTAACAGGGGAGCTACACCCGACGCGTAACTGAAGCGTTCCGTTCGCGACGCGTAAAATCCATTTTAGAAGATGGGCCTGTTTTTTTTTAATGTACGCGCCACTGTTGCGTCTGGTGTAGCTACTTCCATTGACTAGAGATAAGTAACTGCTGCGACCGGCTGCAACATAGAACGGAACGCTTCAGTTACGTGTCTGTTGTAGCTCCACTGTAAGAGTGAAGGTGATTTTTTTTCACCCATTGTAGGACATAGTTATGTAAGGTCATGTAAGGTCACAGTATAGATAACTGTGAGATGTTGGACATGCCATTCCATGTCCTGTGTGACTCTTGCGGGGACCCTCAGCTGTCTAGAGTCCTTGAGCAATCACCACCACTGCCAGCAGGACGTCCCACCTCCTGAAGGATGGGTATTATTGGCATGGACAGACAGACTTGCTGTGGCAAGTGGCTACATGGACTCCCGAGACACCCTGGTCAAACACACCGGGAAGTGTTTTGACTGAAGGCATCATATGCTGTAGTTTCCTTTTGTATGCATAACCTTGTTTCTCTACCCATGTCCACATGACTTCACTGAGCCATAGCCGAGTTACAGAGCAGTGGTAACCCTGTGGGACTTTTACAGTTTTGTTTGCTAAGGACCATGAACAGATTTGGCATGGTCATGATCAAAGTTGTTGGATTTACTCAATAAATGTAACTCATCTGTATATACTCTCTGCTCATGGAGGCGTATTAAGCATTTTTTTTTTTTTATTTCAATAGGTTTGTTTCATGGTCTCCTATTGTGAAAAAGTGACCTTTGACCCCTCACAAAGAGCGACAACACTACCATTCAAGCAAGTCAACGTCATTGTGCAGGCTCAACTGCTGATGTTGTAAGCACCTTCATTTTGACTACTACTACATGAATAGATACATCTGAAGTATGGAGGCCTTGTCATTATGTATAGCATGATATCTGATTTTGACACTACAATGCAACATGTTTTGACAGTTCATTAATTTCACAAATGCAGTAGATGTATGTTTTGTCTTCAGTGGTGTTCCTAGGCTACAGTTTGTGGGACAGAACAGATGAGTGAGGTTCTGTTGCACTGCATTGCCCTCTCTTTGGTGTCGTCTGGCCATTTAGACTCATGGATCTGTTGCTGTCCCTCAAGTTGCTAAGAAAGTGACTTGAAGGCCTTGTGCTGTTTTGTTTATCATGCACATGCATGCCTCCTTTCCTTTGTCCTTGAGTACAAAGATAACCCTGTGAAATTCTTGCTAAATGTCACAGAGACTGAGAAATATTTAAATCTAATCTGCAACAGATGGTCTTGCAGATGCAACAGACATCAAGGCGTGGACTCTTTTTTATATATACATATATATATAGATATACTCCCTTTCATTCTCCTAGGTGTCTTGGGTTACAACTTATTAAACTAGAAGAGAAAAAAATATTTTGTGGTGCCCCTGAACGTTGGTTTGTTACATATTGTATTTGTTGATTGTATGCATTTTGTTCCTCAGTAATTACTGAAATTAAATGATCATATGCTTCAGTGAAATTAGGTTATTGCTGAAAAGTTTTGATTAGGATTTGATCATCCAAGGAGGTTGCTAACATATTCAGTTTAGGGTTATATTAGATAAGATTCAACTTTATTGTCATTGTGCAAGTACAGTACTGTGGGAGGGCTTAAGATCTCAAGATCACAACATTTATCTGTCCATCACCTTCCACAGACAGATGGTATAGATGACCTCTCTGACCCACTTCCATACTGAGTAGATGTGTGTGTGTGCGTGCGTGCGTGCGTGCGTGTGTGTGTGTGTGTGTGTGTGTGTTGAGCTGTGTTGTGAAGTGAAGCACAACAGGTGTTACCTTGTCATCTCCTTGGAGAATCTCAGTTGAGCAGCAGCCAACAGACTCCTCCTCTGTGACCAGAGCCAGACCATTCATTTCAGTACACAGGCATTTCAGTGTAGGATCAGCCTAAGACAAGCACAAGGATGTGGAGCAATTCTTATTGTTTTTACCCTGTACTACATGGGTTCACTTAAGGTAAGGTCAGTGTAATAGAAGTAGTGATGAAAAAACACCTTACACTGTTGCTTTTACCTTACACAAAATGCCTTAACTTAAATGCTATGTATTCATCTATGCTATTTTTACTCTGTATTTATACTATTTCTCTCCTTCTGACTTGGAAGATTGCTCTGGTTCTTGAGGTGGACCCTCCCAGTTCACTGCCAATACAACAGGAGATTTCATGGTGTAAAAGTAAGCAGGCTTTACTATGTTGATCATGTGCTGTGATATAAGTCTTGATTTGGCTTTGTTAATGGGTGTGGTAATTTGTTCATATTCATAGGTTTTCAGTGTTTTCAAAATACTACAGAATTATGACTATTTCTAAAGACCTTTCACCCTTTTATGACTTGAGTAGAGTTATAATATTTTCTGACATTGTGATAGTTATTCCCAAGTAGACTTGTGATAGTTCCTGTGATAGTTACTGCAAGTAGTGTTTATTATTTTGTATAGACCCTTCAATCTTTAACTAGAGGGTTTCTGGTTGACACGTTCAAAACCAACACAATACTTGTGTTGGTTTTTGGTTGAAATTGAAATGAATCAGACATTACCGTAATGCTATACAAATATCGACTTTAAAACTTTTTTGGTTGTTGTTTTGTTGTTCCCCTTTTTACCATTAGCTCAATGTAGTTTTCCGTGCCAACGGAAATGCCTTAGGGATGCACATGTTTGTTTTTGCCATTTCCAATAGCTCAGTGTTTATTTAGTCATCTCTCATGATGAATGAATATCCATCAAGTTGAGCTGCAGGGCAGTGCTCTGGTGGACTGTGAAGGTGTTGCAGGTGGTTCCTGACCATGTATCCTGTAACACTTCAGCATCTTTGTGGGCAGGGCATCATGTGCACCTCACACCCAAGACAGTGATCCGCAGGTTGCTTCTTAGTCACACTCTTTTGTATGACTATATGATGGTTAATCATTGTCATGAGATATGATGGTTAATCATTGTCATAAACAAACTCATGACATTTTCAGACCACCTACAGTGGTATGACATTATTGCTAAATGTCAATGAGACTGAGAAATGTTTAAATATATCTATGATCATACGTCTTTTTAATCAATCTTTTTTAATAAACAAAAGATTGTGGGGGTTGGGGGGGCTTTGTATGCCTTTACAGTTTTTTTTCAGTCGCTTTGGTACATTTCTTGAATCATCCTTGAGATTTGCAAAACAGTAAGTGCATTTCTCAAAACAATTTGTACAAATAGCAAAAGTGTGTCAATGAACATGTCAGTGCATCAGAATGACAATCCTTGTTGTGTCATTGTGTACGGATAAGACAGTCAAATGGCTTAGTCATGTTGTCAGTATAGCAATGTACTCTGGAGGGATGTTCTGATGTAAACTATGGCTAGTTTTGTTGACAATTTTTGTAAATTGGTTACATCTTAGTGTGTGGGAGTTTGATTGCTAGACTGGACAAGATTCACATTTATCTGTTTTTTTCTTTTACTGTAACTTGTTGACAGACCATGTCATTGCTATACAGAAAGGAAAAGACAGCACTGCATAGTACAAAGGGGAAAAAAATAGAAATGTGACCATAGGACAAACTCCTTAGTAAAAACTGTACATGCGGTGCTGTAGGAATGCAGTGCAGTCTTCCTACACCTCCTGACATTTTTGTCTTTTAGGCCACAAATTCTCAGATGACAACATGTTCAACCATTTTGCTTTGTATGTAAAGACTTATGCTATGAACTAATGCCTAAATGTTGTGTGGGTGAGACTATTCAGCAGAACATTTTTCATAATATTTTGCATGGATGTACCAAAACATTTGCAACTTGTTCAAAGAAATGAGAAATTGCTTTTTTGATGTGCACAAGTGAAACAATGATGTGAAGATTTAAAGCAACACCATGGAGTTTTTCAACCTTTTGGGGTTCGGGTACGAACCTGTACGAACCAAAGAACTACAAAATTTGACTGCTTTACGGCATATAGGGCACACTTCTCCCACCACTTCCTCAAATTCTGTGCGAGCATTGAATAGACAGTTGTTGCTTATAAACATGAGCTACGTGATCTTTTGGCGTTTGAAAAAAATAAAACCCATGAAATTATATTCATATGATGATATGCTGAAATGCATGCTATGGGCTAGGCTATCTGGAATAGCTATACATTTCACACGCAACGCAGGCAGTCTGAGTTTGCCCAAGACGTGAGAACTCCTCCTGCAGAAATCGGCTTATCAACAAAAGCACGTGTATCCTAGCTCTGTCATCTAGTCACTAGATTCTAGTGTCATCATGCTGCCAACCAAACTGCACGGGAGCTGGTTATGTGTGCTAGTTATAGCTCAACGTGTAAATCTACCGCCTATAGGCTACTGACCAAACAATTATCTTGAAAAACAAAGTTATCACGTGTAAGATTCTGTCATCATATTATAAGAGCTCTGCCTCTCCAAACATTTTGGGCGTGCAAATATATGCCACTATGGACGTGAATAGCCTACCATAGAATACAATATCTGGTGACCATCGATTTTAGACACTAAAAATGACCACCCTAGATTAGGCTACGCTATTGCTCATAAATATCGTAATCGTTTTTTTTTTTTAAAATAGCCTAAGTAGGCTTAATTGACCAACAATGACCAACATCATCCCAATACCAAGAACGTCCACAGACCTGAGCTGAAAGACTAGTTTTACAATCACATAACTGGTATCGTAGTAGGCTACCACATAATTTAATATTTAATGTGCAGCCTAAGTCTAGCCTATACTGTACGCTATGTCTAACTTGCTTCTGGTGTAACCGTGACAGATTTTACGACATAAGTAGAAGAAATGACCGTTTCCCAACTGTAGGGGGACCCCGAGAGCAAAACTTACATGGTGTTGCTTTAACAGGTAGTTTTAAGAATTTCAATTCTGATCTGAGAAATGTACCAAAGCGACTGAGAAAAACTGTAATTGGACAGGACAGTAGAGAGAGTTACAGGAAGCAACAAGAGAGAGGACCGGGAAATGACCCAGGTTGGACTCAAACCCGCAGACTTGGCTCCCTTAAAGATGCTTATAATGTCCCCTGCCATACTTGCTTTTCTGAGTTTGCTATTGGTCTAAGTCAGATGAACAGTAGAAAGTGATAGAGGAAGGATGTCAGAGACCTTTCCATTTCAGTGCAGTCTAAAAGGTGTATGATGTTATTATTATGTCTGTCTACTGCAGCCCATCACAATGCCGCTTCTTCATCATCATCATCACAGAGATCATCAGAAGGTATGGGACACAACTTGTCTTTGTTAACTAATTAACTAATAACTAATGTGTGTCTTTGTACAAACTATCAACATAACTCCGATACAATATAGAGCTGTCTTTAGAAAGAGAGCTCCAGATTCCTCTAAGTAGCAGATCTTTACCATTTTGTTTTCAGAGTTCATGTGCCATCAAAATTATTTTGGAAATGTTTTCAAGTAAAACAAACAGCAAAAAAGTCTGTTTTTTATGCCTGTTTCTCGAGGTCACTGATTACTGCTGGTATATCAAAAGTAGTGTTTTGATGATTTTTTTCATATATCGATAGTACTCTGTGACCTCAAGAAATAAAAAGGTCTCTTTCAACATGTTTTAGCGCATACAAGTATATTTTGCTGCCAAATTTGTTTTGATAAGATGCCTTGAAATAATTCAAACTCTTGTTAAATTTAATCAAAACTATATTATGAGACACCACTAAGTAAGTGTTTTTATACTAAAAACAAGACCAACTAAATTTTTGTCTTTTGTCTCAATATAAGATTAATAACACTTTGCACTGTACTTTGCACTGATTAAGTGTCATGTCAGTCTAATGAAGTTCATAATATGCCAATTCTCTTCATAGCGTCATAAAACTGAAAAAAAAAAGGAGTTCCCCCTTTCGTCTATGTCGGCCAACTGTAAATGTATAGGTGGGGGTCTTGAAAAATGTTACATGCAAGTATTTCATGAAAATACAAACACCAGAAACACTTTTTAAGTGATTGTATTGGAATTCCATACTGAAAACTAAAACACTGCAAACAAGAGCTTTTCAGACAAGTCCGTCATAAGGGCTTCATTCTTCATCGTGTCCTTTCTGTAATACAGCAATATGTTGTCAGCGATATGTGGATAAATATGATTGACAAGGATTAAAAAATAAACTACCAGACACTTTCACGTTTTACCAGCAAAATGGCAGCTATGGCTGATTATGCATGACTTAAAACACTGTGGGAGAGCCTAGTGCTCCTAAAGACTGCAAATACTGTACAGTGCAGTTGTTTCTCTCACCTTGCCACCTACATCACGGCTCTTGGATCTCATTTTGTTGACCTGAGACTCAGCTATATCAGCTCTCTCCTCAGCCTCATCCAGCTCATGCTGCAGCTTGCGGAACTTGCTCAGGTTGCTATTGGCCTGCTCTTCCTGAAATGTGCGCACAAATTAGTTGTATTATGTTCATTGTTTATTTGCATGTTCAGCAGTTATATTAATAGATCGGTCAACTTTGATAACATTAAAGGGAGAGAAGGAAACTCTAAGGATAAGAGGATGTCACTTACAGCCTCCTCTGATGCTCTCTTGTAGGACTTGACCTTCAGCTGCAGTTTGTCCACCAGATCCTGAAGACGATGCAAATTCTTTTTGTCCTCCTCAGTCTACAGATGGGAGAGGTGGGTGAATTTTAGTATTAAGCATTATACATATTATAAAAAGTATGTTTGGTACATGGTATAATTTTGATATACCTGATAGGTGAGCTCCTTGATGCGGCGCTCATATTTACGGATTCCTTTGACAGAATCACCGGCCTTTCGTTGCTCACTTTCCACCTCACTTTCCAGCTCTCTCACCTAAATGTAGAAAAATAAAACAATGTTAAACAAATGATGGTATGTGTACCTGTAAATTCATGTAGTTATGCACTGATTAAAACTCTTTAGCAAAAGCACAGTATTTACCCTGGCCTCCAGTTTCTGGATCTGCTTCTTGCCACCCTTCATGGCGATTTGTTCAGCTTCATCCAGACGGTGCTGCAGGTCCTTGATGGTCTGCTCCATGTTCTTCTTCATGCGCTCCAGGTGAGCACTGGTGTCCTGCTCCTTCTTCAGCTCCTCTGCCATCATGGCAGCATCAGTGATGGCCTTCTTGGCCTTTTCCTCTGCATTCCTGCACTCCTGCACAGCCTCCTCTACTTCATTCGACAACTGGGATGTATCACCCTCCAGCTTCTTCTTCTGGTTCAGCAGGCTGGTGTTCTATGTGGCAAAACATAAATGTACACGATGGTCTGTGTCAGATTGTGAAATAATCTCTGCCATCTGAATAAATCTGAAAAACACTTAATTTAAGATTTTACCTGAGAGTGCAGAAGCTGCACCCTCTCACTGACGTCCAGCAGCTCCTGTTCAGCCAGTTTCCGGCCTCTCTCAGTCTGCTCCACCAGGGACCTGAGCTCATCCAATTCAGCCTGCAGCAGATTGCTGCGTCTCTCCACAATAGCAGTGTTCTCTTTGAGATCATCATTATTACGTAGAGCGTCATCCAGCTGCAGTTGGGCATCCTGCAATGTACAGATGTTGGTGATGGATTTTCCAGATTGCTAATATACAGTCTAACCTTGTTGCAGTTGTTGTTGTTTGATTGTATTCAGCTAACTATTCAAAAACATAGTTAACCTACAGCAGAAATAAACAGCAAAGTTGCACTTTTCAGAAAATATGGATATATGGAATATAGTCTAATACATGGAATATTTTAAGATGTCTTTGACTACATGCACAACTAGGACGATAAACACACACCTTGACCGCATTTCGTTCTATAGTAATGCGCTAGCACAAAACTAGCAGTGGCTGCGTCTTGTTGTTGCATGGCAACCATTCATATGGAGGGAATATATTTCTTGGCGGAAGAATGATTATCTATGAATATATCGTTACTTTTTCGTTGCTGTGCCTTTGTTTCATGAAATCTTGCTAGATCGACATAGTAACCGTTTTAGAAAAGCAATAAGCCACTCGAGTCCGTGGGTTATACTGTATAATCGAACAGCTAAGGGGGTTTTAGGCACTCCGCTTCGCGTCGTGCCTAACAACGCCCCTTAGCTGTTCGATTATACAGTATAACCCAAAGATTCTAGAACATAAATAGATTTAACAGACTTCCTATCATTGGGAAGGTCCATTCATGTGGATGGAACTTTCTGCAGCATTATGAAGAGCTGTGTAATAGTAGCTGTTCTGTCAAGTTTAGGAGTGAACTGTAACACCTATGCAGTTGGTGATCTCTTTTCTGTCAATGGGATTATGGAGCTCTGTGCTGCATTGTTTTACCTTCATATGTCCATGGAGACCCTTGAGCTGCTTCTGGGCCTCAGCTGCCTGCCTGTTGGCCTGGCTGAGCTGGATCTCCATCTCATTGAGGTCTCCCTCCATCTTCTTCTTCACCCTGAGAGCCTCATTCCTGCTGCGAGTTTCAGACTCCAGGGAGCTCTGCAGGGTATCCACCACTCTCTGCTGGTTCCTCTTGGCCTGCTCCATCTCCTCATCCTTCTCAGTAAGTTTACGCTCAATGTCAGCTTTGACCTGATTGAACTCCAGCTGAGCTCTGAGGATCTTACCCTCCTCATGTTCAAGGGTTCCCTGTAGACATATAGGAACATGATAATCTACTCACTTATATTTCTGTAAAAAAACAAGCATCCTATGATATCTTGGAAACTAGTTTTCTGATTATGTTGATCTTTATGAATGTACCTCAGCTTCCTCTAGGGCAGTCTGGATCTCTGCCTTCTCTTGCTCAAGTGTCTTCCTGGCCTTCTCAAGCTCATGAATGCTCTTTCCAGTCTCACCAAGTTGCTCAGTAAGATCGGAAATTTCCTCTGGAAAGCAAATGAAGATTATCTAGTAGGGATGTAACGATACACTCAACTCACGACTCGATATGGATCACGATTTTTTGTTCACGATACGATTTTATCACGATTTTTTTTTTGATATTGATGCTGTTTGAAGAGGTTGCTCCAAAGAAAATCAAATTGCACGACTCCCTCTCCTTCCAAAGTATTACGTCCTCCACCTCTCCTCTTAAAATAAATGGCAGGCCCTACTCTGCCCTGCAAAGCAAAAAGGCAGTAATGCAGAGTGCAAACTGAAAAAAAAAAAACATTTTAAAGTTATGCTGTTGCTAGCCTTATGGTTGTAGTTAATGTAGCAGTTATTGGAGTTTTTTTTTTTTTTACTTTACATTAGCTTATTTTTGGTACTCAATCTTCATAACAACTTTAATGTCATGAAAATTATAATAACTAATTTTCGACCAAAAATGCAGTTACTGCCTTTCTGCTTTGTAGGGCAGCACTGTTATATTCTACATCATTATAGTTGTTCAAGTGCACACACTAAATGGAGAGCTAGGATTAAAATTCAGACTGTGCCTTTAAATAGGCAACTTTTTCCATCTATCAGCACAATATGCTACAGTAAGCCATTTCCATTAAAAAAATCAGCTCAATATTATGTGCAAGACTGATGTTTACCAAGCATGCAAACGTGTTAATCTCTTAGCACTATCGTCATACGTTTTCTCATAGTGAGATGGCTATCCCGACATATGTTCTGATGTACATGGGGCGCACGGAGGTGAACGGCGGGACAAACGCGAAATGACAAGGTGTTAACTAAACAATTGAGTAGACCTAAGGTCGACAGGCTTTGTGGTTAAAACGATGAAAACCAGTAGGTTAGTCTGTCACAGCTAACTTCGTTCAAGCACAGTATCTTAGACTAGTTTACACGCGCAGAAATTAAAAGTCAATATCAGCATCACAAGATTGCTGTCATTATCGGAAAATCCAGACACGTCAAACTGGACGCGAACGCGTGGCAAAAACAAAACAACTTAATAAATGATGTCTTTTTCAAACCTTGAAAACACCACATTAAAATCCAAGCATTTTCAAGGATTTCACCCATACACTCTAGTTCAAAGTTGTTGCATACCGTCGTCTTCCCTCGTTCTGTGCCCCGTACCTAGTGACATAAGTCACGTGACTCATCGCGATTCATTTTTTCTATCAACCGGTGCGAATCATCACGCATTTGTATCGATTTTTATTTGTGTCACGATGCATCGTTACATCCCTATTATCTAGTGATGTGATGTTACAAGTATACATTTTGTTTTAGGAAGGATCAAACAGACCTTGGAGATTTTTGTTCTCCCTCTTCATGGTTTCAAGGTGATCCAAAGATTCCTCATAAGAGTTCTTGAGTTTGAAGAGCTCAGTCCCAAGTGATCTGGTTTCTTTCTGAGCGCTCTCCAGCTCAGTCTGGGACTCCTCATACTTCTGCTTCCACTCAGCCAAGACCTGTTAAGGCGAAAATCTTTCATTGTAAATCTGAAAATCACGTGAAGGAATATAGGTGTTTTGAACATTTTGCTGTTTTCTCACCTTATCAAAGTTTCTTTGTCTCTTGTCTAGAGCAGCAGCAGCAGCATTGGATCTCTCTACATCTACCATGAGATCTTCAATCTCATTCTGCAGTCTATGCTTAGTTTTCTCCAGGGAGGAGCATTTGGCATTGACAGCCTCCACAGCTTCCTCTGCATCTTGCAGACGCTGAGCCAGCTTTTTCCTGAGGAAAAATAAATTGATAGTGAGTGTCATGTCTATCCATTGATTTTAAACAATTCATACACAGTCAGCTCCCCAGGACCTTACTTGGCATCTTCCAGCTCCTCAGTCCTCTGGATGGCATCAGTCTCGTACTTGGTTCTCCACTGAGCCACCTCAGAGTTGGCCTTGGAGAGACTGCGCTGCAGCTCAGCCTTGGCCTCCTGCTCCTCCTCATACTGTTCCCTCAGGAGGTCAGAGTCGTGGCGAGCAGACTGCACTGCATGGGCTAGTGCATTCTTGGCCTGTGGATAGGATCAGACATAAGTCCATCAGATATGTCATAGCTGTAGAGTAACAACTGAAAGATTTCCTGCAAGTCAGTTAAGAATACCTTCACTTCCTCTTCAAGTTGCCTCTTAAGATCCTCAACCTGCTGTGTGTAGGACTGTTTGCCTCTTGTCAGTTGAGAAACAAGTGAGTCTTTCTCTTCCAGCTGTCTGGCAAGCTCACCTTGATGAACAGAATATACATTTTTCCATGATAGGGACCTGTGTCCACCAATCGTGTTTTTTTTTTAGCGCCTTCAACCTCCTTTTCTCTGCGCTTCGGTCAAGTGTTTACCATTGCTATGTTACCAAAACTTTCTGGCATTACCAACATTGTTGACTGTCAAGGTCCCACTCTAGCAAAAGAGAAGTGACATTGATGAGCCCAGCACTGTTCTAAAAGTTGAACAGGTTTCAACTTACAACACTCTGAGCTCTGCGGAAATAAATGGTCAGCGCAGAGGGCTTTTTTCTGCCGAGGGCGTGATTGGTGGAGGAACGTGATTGGTGGACACAGGCCCTAATCCTTCTTTTCCTCTTTTTTTGATACATGTTAATCAAATTGCTAAGTTGTTTTACCATTTTGACTTACCATTTTCAGTTTGAAGCTTGGCTTTCTGCATGGTGAAGTCATTGATGGAGCGCTGGCCTTCCTCAGCCTTCGTTCTGTATTCACTCGCCTGGTCCTCCAGTGTTCTGCACATCTTCTCCAAGTTTGTCTGACAAAATGATACAGAACAGTCAGTTGTCAGTATAGAGTTGTCAGTATAGAGAATTCAGTGAGACCCATTATACAGGTTATTCCTTTTATATATTTTATACAAACCTTGGCCTTGGAGACCTGCTCCATGTTGGAGGCCACATCATCCAGCTCCAAACGGAGCTCACTCTTCTCCTTCTCAAGCTTTTGTTTCACTCTCTGAAGGTTGTCAATCTGCTCCCCGAGGTCAGCTACACTGTCTGCATGCTTCTTCCTCAGTGTGGAGGCAGTGGCCTCATGTTGCAGAGTGGACTCCTCGAGGTCTCTGCGCAGCTTCTGGAACTCAGCCTCCCTCTTCTTGTTCATCTCAATCTGGGCAGCAGTGGCACCTCCAGCCTCCTCCAGCCTCTCACTGATCTCCTCCAGCTCTCTGGCCAGGTCTGCCCGCTGCTTCTCCACTTTGGCTCGGGCAGCTCTCTCAGCTTCCAGCTCTTCCTCCAGCTCCTCAATGCGAGCCTAAGGATAGTAAAATAGGAAGTGTATTTTCTGTCTTTTTTTCTGTGAGAAATGTACATATGTTTTCAGAAAACAAAAAATAGTTTTTATTCTTCATTTACCTGCAGCTCCTTCAGTTTCTTCTGGAGCTGGGCAGCCATAGCTTGTTCATCTTCAATCTTGCTATTAAGTTGACTGATCTCAAAGTCTTTCCTGTATTGAAACAGCCAATGAAAATATCAATGGAATATATGTTTTCTCTATAAATACTATTTATTATAAATGACTGTCTGATATGTACATACTTCTTCATCCGCTCTTCTAGCTGTTGTTTGTCATTCTCCAAATCCATCAGACTTTCCTGGGTCAACTTTAAGTCACCCTCAAGCTTCCTTTTAGCTCTTTCAAGATCCATCCTGAGTTTCTTTTCCTGTTCCAGGGACCCTTCAAGCTATTTCGGATAAAAAAGGAATTGCGTAAGTGTCTTTATTATATTCATGCAGTGAGAAATAGGGTGCCTATTGTTTTTATTGCCTACATCATCAACTTGCTGTTCCAGCTTGGTTTTGGCCTTAGTCAGAGTGTTGACTTTGTCCTCCTCACTCTGAAGGTCATCCAGTGTTTGCTGGTGAGCTTCCTGCAGTGCTTTCTTCTCCTTGGTCAGCTTGGCAATGATTTCATCAAGAGCTGCCATCTCCTCAGTCAGGTTTTTAACCTAAAAGCAAAGTCGACCATCGTCAAATGATTACTTGATTAGTTTAATATTTTCCTTGGTGATCAGAAAGATTTTCATTTCTACTGACCTTATTCTCAGTGGCATGCTTCTCTTTCTCTACTTTAGCTAAAGTGAGCTCCAGATCATCAATGTCCTTCTTTAGCTCAGAGCACTCATCCTCCAACTTCCTCTTCTTTGCCGTGAGCTCTGAATTCATCTCCTCTTCATCTTCCAGTCTCTCAGCCAGCTCCTTGGATTTGGCCTCAAGTTGGATCTTGCTCTTGATCAGACCTTCACAGCGTTCCTCAGCATCACAAAGGCTGTCTTGTTCCTGTGATGAAGAAAATATTGTAGATTGATAGATTTAAGCTGCAAATAAAATATATATAACAACTATATATTTGTATGTGTTGTACTGATATTCACTGGTTAAATTTAAAAGTATACTCACAGTCTGGACTTGAAGTTGGAGGTCATTCTTCTCTTGGAGAACAGAAACCATTTTCTCTTCCAGCTCTTTTCTACGAGCCTCAGATTTAGCATAGGCCTCCTTCAGCTTTAGGAATTCTTCCTTCATGTTTGCCATCTCTTTCTCAGCCTCAGCAGATTTCAGCAGGGGCTTGATCTTGAAGAACATCTTCATCCAGGGCCAATTCTTGACACCCATGAATGCACGGACGTTCCACTGAATGACAAGAAGGGAATCCCTGAGGATTTGAAAGGGAAAAAAATGTGCAATGAAGAGGAACACAGATGATATTATTTACTGTCTTTTGACAGAGCTTTTGAAAACATGTGCTAGCTGTGTTTAAGTGGCAATACCTTCATATTGAACACATGTTTAAGCAATGTTGTGTTGCTTGCACAAATGGAATTGCAATGAATGGAAGGTACATTTAAGCAAAAAATAAAAAGAATATCAAATTCTCAAATTAGTTTACCTGTATACCTGATATGAAGTTTATTGAGAATTACATTTTGAATGCAATGTATTTCAATGTATAGAATCAGACTCATTGCAACACATTTGAATGATTATTAATCTACCGTTACTTGCTTTATCTGTTGACATTTTTGTGGAATGACATCCTTCATTCAATCAGTAAACCTATTTACCTGCGTTCAACAATCTTCTGGAATTCAATTCTTGCCAGAAGACCTCTTGCTCTTGATTGAATACCGGTGATGATTAGAGCAAGACGATCGTCTCTCATCTCCTCAAGAACACCCAGGAGACCAGCTTTGAAGAACACCTTTGAATCAACAGTTTATATGTTTAGAATTCGAATGTTATTAGGCTCAACAAAACATGCATTTTAGAGTTTTAGTATACTGCATAAAAAATTACAAAGACCGTGCAAACTCTGCTAGCAGCCCAGTTGTTTACGCCCAAAGCTTCTTTTACATGTTCACGTTTTTAAGTGGTATTGTTTACATTTTTGTGTTGTTTCCAAGCCGAATCACCGAAGTACATTGTGCTTAATGACTGATGTGTTAATCAGTCCTGCGCTTGTCCATAAACCATCAAAATAAAATTTAACTGATGACACCAAAAGCAGTTACCTTTCAGAAAAGATACCTCAGAAAGTGTCAGGTTGTCACACCTTAATACTTAATCATTGAAAGTTTATGAATATTATACTGTACAGCACCTTAGTGTGTCCGAATCTGTACTGCTCATGGTCAATATCCAGGGATCCAAGCAGTTTCTCTGCTCCTTTCTTGTTGTCAATGAACTGTCCGTCAGGGATAGCTGCAGGATTCAGGATACGGTATCTAAAGAGGTTAAAAAAGTGCTGATATAGACATATTCTCTCAATACTGTTATAGGAAATGTATACTAATGAGGACTAAAACACATTTTACCTCTGTTTGAAGTCAGCATACTGGATCCTGTTGGGGAAGCCCTTTCTGCAGATCCTGATGCCTTCCAGCACACCGTTACAGCGCAGCTGGTGCATGACCAGAGGATTCTCCATGGCCCCAGGAGTCTTGGTCTCATTGGGGATGATGCAGCGCACAAAGTGGGGGTGAGTTGACCTCAAGTTGGTCATCAGCTTGTTCAGATTCTCCTGTTATTCAGACATTTAGATAAAAACAATTATCAGTAGGACACAGAATCCCACTTGGCCCATTGATTTATATATGCTTAGAAGAAGGATCTGTTGTACTAATAAATGGCTTTACTTCAGTATGTTTATTTAAACTGTCTCACTTACCCTGTGAAGGGCAGACACAGTCTGGAAAGAAGAACCCTTCTTTTTCTTGCCACCACCACCAGACTCTTGGGCTATTAAAATATCACATCTCCATCAGCTCTTCAAATTAACACGTTGATTCATTCATGTCACATGATTAATTAGGAAAAGATTGACAGAATACCTGAGTCAGCACCGGCATAGCCGGCAAAGAGAGCACACAACATCTTAAGAGTTGACTTCTGAAAAAGTCCGACCACAGTCTCATTGAGAGGGTCTTTGTTCTTCACCAGCCAGTTGCCAATGTTATAATCAACAGTGCCAGCATAGTGAACCAGGGAGAAATGGGCCTCTGGTCTCCCCTTGACAATCCTGGGCTTCTGGAAGCAGGCATTTTTGCCCAAGTGGTTGTCATAAAGCTTCGCTTTGAATGTTGAATCGCTGGCCTTGGGAAACATGCACTCCTCTTCAAGGATGGACATGATACCCATGGGCTAGGGAGGAAAGAATATGGAAGCATGATAATTCAATGCATTTTAAACCACACAAATAATGGTCTATGCTTTCAAAGAAATATGTCAGTAAATAAAGTATTGCTCACTTTCTCAATGAGCTCAATGCAAGCGGCCAAGTCCATGCCGAAGTCAATGAATGTCCACTCAATGCCCTCCTTCTTGTACTCCTCTTGCTCCAGCACAAACATGTGGTGGTTGAAGAACTGCTGCAGCTTCTCATTAGTGAAGTTGATGCACAGTTGCTCAAAGGTGTTGAACTGAAAGACAATGGGGATTCTGTTAATATTATATATTTTGTTTAAAATCATAGTGTTTGTCTTAGCTTTAAAAACTCACATCAAAGATCTCAAATCCAGCAATATCCAGCACACCAATGAAGTGCTGGCGAGGCTGTTTGGTGTCCAAGGTCAGGTTGATCTTGACAACCATCCAGTTGAACATCTTTT
Source organism: Sardina pilchardus (assembly GCF_963854185.1). Lineage (NCBI taxonomy): Eukaryota > Metazoa > Chordata > Actinopteri > Clupeiformes > Clupeidae > Sardina > Sardina pilchardus. The sequence continues at coordinate 20,589,548 of NC_085012.1, forward strand.
CATACACTGACTTGGACAGGGCTCCAATAGAGTAGTACACCTAAGGATGTTAATGTTTCACGATTATATCTTTGGGTGTCCGATTGGTGAAGTTGCAGAGTAATGACCTGAACGATTCCCGTATTACAAGTTTGTTTACCATCAAATTGGCTTATAAGAGGTTGTACTGCATTTAGGTAAAGATCTTGCATAGTGTACCTTTAATAGCTCTACCTTGTTCATAACACATTAGTGACTCAGTGTAGTTAACCACTATCAATATGTATAATACTTACAAAACTGTAATATCACAAGAGCTCTGATTCTGAATTCTGATATTACCTGATTTACATTCTGTCCTTTGGTGACCCACTCGTTTCCTACTTTGACCCTTGGGTGACACAGACCCTTGATGAGGTCAGCAGAGTTCAGGCCCATGAGGTAAGCGACTTTGTCGGCATCTGGCATTAAAACCTCACAGTTACACCTCTTCCCATATTTAACTATAACATGTAGTATTACATCCAACATCAGAAATTGCTACACACCCTCAGTGCCATCAGCCTCTGCCTGCTCCTCTCTCTGCTTCTGCTTGAACTTCATGTTACCATAGTGCATAATGGAACCAGTCAGCTTGTAAATACCGTTCTTCTCCTCTTGAGAAAAGCCCAGCACATCAAATGCATCCTGTAACAAATGAAATACTTAGTTTGGTAATTACAGCCCCTTAACATACCTCTGTATTATAAGAAAGTGAAAGCAGGCCTACTCACATCAGTAGCCACCAGCTCATCAGCATCACAAATAGAGGCTACTTGTGTCTCTCCTTGGGAGATGAATGCGTAGTCGTAGGGATTGGAGGTGATCAACAACATCTCTGAAGAAAGCAAGACCATAGTTCAAGTAACACTACTGTAACTGAGCTAAGGAAACAATTAATCAAGTCAACACTTAGGCCTTCTGTCCACCAATCACATTTTTGCACTGACAGTTTAGCGCCCTCAACCACCTTTTCTCAGCCCTATGGTTAGCGCTTGATGCAAGGTTACCGCCTTTCCAGTTATGATTGGTCATTGAGAATTAAATGACTGACAAGTCCAGCGCTGTTCTAAAAGTTGAACAGATTTCAACTTTCAGCACTCTGTAGTTTTACGCAGTGCGCAGTCAGCAGCAACGTTTTTTTTCCGCTGAGGGCGCTGAGTACTGAAATTCATAGAATTTGTGTTGAAAATAGCTGATGTCAGCGCAGAAAATCGTGATTGATGGATGCAGGCCCTTATTTCACTTTTGCACACACAAATGCCTGGAGATATACAGGCATTTCTCACCCAACAGCTCTGGTTTCTGTTGGGACAGGATCTGGTAAAAGATGTGGTAGTCTCTCTCAGCCTTGAGCTGAAAAGTGACTCGGGACTTCTCTAGCAGATCTGGGGGATTGGAGAGTAAGTATACATGTCAAGCTATTGCTTTGGTCTCCATAGATGAAGATGGTCAAAAAGAGCTTATATACTTACAGGTCTCAATATCTGCTGAGGACAGCTTGCCGCTCACACCGAAATGGATACGGATGAATTTACCCTAGCATAAGAGACACATAAAATGAAATATGGCAGTGATAGAAGGGTGGATTTTGAGTTGGAATTCACAAGAGTTGATTTGAAGTTGAAAGTCAATAGAGGGCTTACAAATCGGGAGGAGTTGTCATTTCTGATGGTCTTGGCGTTACCAAAAGCCTCCAGAGCAGGGTTACACTGGATGATTTGATCTTCCAGTGTGCCCTGGGAAAATAAAGCACAATACATCAATTCATCTTTCTAATGCTAGGTCTTGGAGACTCGCTTGGCCCCGCCCACCTATTATCTCTGTTCATTTTCATTTTACTGAGATACTACTTGGCTCCTTTCAATGTGTATTCCTGAGCCTCCAGGACGGCAGGTTAATCAACAACGAGAGGAGGTGACATTAATTCTGAAATCTGAAGTGGCAGCGGTAATAGGTAATGGTCATAGCTGCAAAAATCGACAAGTTAAAGTTTGAAGAATACGGAGAAGAATTTATACAGGATAGGGTAAATACATCATTTCCTGATTGCCAGTGTTGTTTATTAGCAGTTTGTAGAGGTTTGGTTGGTCGAATTAGTTAATAGCATTAGGAATCACTGATCAATGTGAATGGTTAAGCTGGACCTGTGATTTCAAAGGTAATGTGAAATCCAAATCCAGTATGATGATAGTAGGAAACATATCCCAATTTTGAGTGCCCAGAGTTGAAGTGAGTGAGTCTGGTGAAACCAGGCTACTTAGAGATGCATCCCAAGTGGAAATTATGTTTAGCACACAGTGAGGTGATTTACCTTTTTCTCCTGAGAGGGGTCCTTCTTTCCTGTTGCTGCAATGCTAGCAAAGTACTGGATGACTCTTTTGGTGTTCACAGTCTTTCCGGCACCAGATTCTCCACTGTTGGTAAAAAAAGTATGTAAAAGTTCACTCCCTCATCAACAAGTCAAACAGAATTTTAGAATCAAAGACTGGATCATACTCACGTGATGAGGACAGACTGGTTCTCTCTGTCTGTGTAGTAATGTACAAGCATGAAATGTTAATATAAAATCAAGAACATGTTATATTCATGCTATCAATTTACAGTAAATGCAACTTGATGATTCATTGATGACCTCTTGTCATCAATTTTCAATACATCCCTTATGCATTTAGTGCTAAGGTGATTGTTTTAACAGAAGGTCTTTACCTGTGAGCATGTACTGGTAAGCATTGTCAGAGATGGAAAAGATGTGGGGAGGGGCTTCTGATCTTTTCTTGCCTCTGTAAGCAGCGACAACTTCTTTGTCGTACACTGGCAACCACTTGTAGGGATTGACAGTGACACAGAACAACCCAGAGTAGGTCTGTACAAATAAACATACTATTGATTATGACCAATGTAAGCAAATGAGGCAACAGAGTAAATGTAAATATATATAAACTGCTCACAAAAAGTAAGGAAACTTGACTTTGGCCCATTATATCTCCCTTTTAGTAATACCAACCAGTAAAGTGTTTCATATCATTTTTATCGTTGATTTGTCACCTTTACAATGAGGTATAGCTTGTAAGCATAGGGCAATCATGGAATGAGCAACACAAGCAAACGTGTAAGTAGTGCCAACGAAAAATGTGCCAAAATGGCCTGTTATGCTGTTGGAATTCACCTTTGTTACTTCAAGCATTGACGATTGCACTCTCCCATAGGAATGAGGAAAACAAAACATGTTAGGCAATAGGCATACATTCGTTCATTGTATACTCAGTGTCAGGGTCCTCAGTAGCGTGTAGAGGATCCATATGCAGCCACAACAGCTTGGCACCTTCTTCTCATGCTGGTCACCAACCTGGCTACATTCTGCTGTGGGATGGCATTCCATTCCTCGATAAGGATCTGTTGTAAGTCAGCCAACCTGGTTTTGTTGGTGACTCTGGCACGTACAGCACGCCCAAGCTGATCCCACAAGTGTTCACGGCAGGCCATTAGATCCTCTCCACTCCCAAATTCTGGAGGTACTCTCTGATGATCCCAGCTCTATGGGGGCGAGCGTTGTCATCCTGGAGGATGGCAATTGGTCCCATATTCTGGAGATATGGAATTGCCACTGGCTCCAGAATCTCATCCCGGTATCTAACGGCATGATGATTGCCTTCAATGATAACAAGGTCTGTCTTTCGAGTTAGGGAGATGTCACCCCATAGCAGAATGTAGCCAGGTTGGTGACCTGCATGAGAAGAAGGTGCCAAGCTGTTGTGGCTGCATATGGATCCTCTACACGCTACTGAGGACCCTGACACTGAGTATAAAATGAACAAATGTATGCCTAACATGTTTTGTTTTCCTCATTTCTGTGGGAGAGTGCAATCGTCAATGCTTGAAGTAACAAAGGTGAATTCCAATAGCATAACAGGCCATTTTGGCACATTTTTCGTTGGCACTACTTACACATTTGCTTGTGTTGCTCATTCCATGATTGCCCTATGCTTACAAGCTATACCTCATTGTAAAGGTGACAAATCAACGATAAAAATGATATGAAACACTTTACTGGTTGGTATTACTAAAGGGGAGATATAATGGGCCAAAGTCAAGTTTCCTTACTTTTTGTGAGCGGTTTAGTAAAGTAAGTTGGATATCTGTTTTTGCTACTATGGGACAGAGCTTCATGTTGTTCATGTACTCACGTAGATCATCCAGGCTGCATAACGCTCTTTGAGGTTAAACAGCACAGCAGGCTCATGCAGGAAGGTGAACATCGCCATGTCCTCAATTTTATCATACTTTGGTGGGTTTTGTTGGTGGACATCTGCCTCTTTCACAGTGACAGTCTGTGTAATAGAAACAAAATCAGTCTCTTTAGTCGAGCTTTCCTTCATCTTTTTGTAACATATTAGATATAAATCTACAGTAAGCAGCTCAACAGAAACCTAGTATGAGAAATGTATAAAATGCAGTAAGCTGTAAGCTGAAAGCAAGTGAGCTTTCAAGTTAAAAAAGATAGCTAAATGGGAAAATATATTGGAATGCAAGTGATTTAGTAAGGTCAATAAGTAAAACCTCATAAATAGGTTTAAAATGTACAGTATTTGCCATGCGTTACCTTATCATACTCAGTAAGAACGGTGACTTTGTCCCCGTCTCTGCTTTGGACCGTTCCCTTCACATATTCAACCTCAGGGTCCACCACAAAGCAGGCCCTCTTAATGTCAAAGGGGCGAGTCTGGGCCTCCAGACGCTCCATATCTGACTTCCTCAGAAATGGGGCCGCATGCCCAAACTCTGCCATCACCGCATCACCCATGGTGACTACAATGTGAATTATATGAACTAGTTAATTCCAGCACAGAGAAAACATGAGTCCTCATGGATGAGGAACATGATTATAACAATATGTCAAGCACTGACAAGTCAAAATATTTCAAAAAGTTCAATGTTACCTATTAAGACTAGCATGTGGCAGGCAGAACTTGTGTCCTTTTGCCAATACTGTTAAGATACTGAGGTGAGTGTTGAGTTGTTTCAAGTTAAGATTTGAAATGAATAAAGTGGATCTGTAGAATCAGATTGGTGAAGTTTACCTGGTTTGAAACTAGATATTACAAAAAGTATGGTCATAAATACACAATACAAAATACACCAGTAGGTCTTATATATCTTTTCCCCTCATAGCAGCATATATGCTTCACATTTTAAATAATTTCTGGCACATTGACAACTGTCAACTAACAACCTAATCGACTAACAACCTTCCTGTGGTCAAATGGGTATTTTGAAATAATTGCAATTGCAATTATTGCAAAAATAGCAGCACTGAAACGGCGTACTCCTGCATGCAGGCAAAATATCAGTCCTGGTGTTATTGTAACGTAGAGCAGCATAGTGCTACACCAACACCAACAAGTTGGATTTACAGGTAAAGTTATCAGTTGGCTCAAATTACACCTAGAACAGAAGAGCTTCTTTGTTAACATCAGCAACAAATCTTCAAGAAGAATTTGATTTTCTCATACAGTAGCTATGCTTATGACTCCCAAATGTACAGTACGTGGCCCTGTCACCTACTGACTATGGTCCTCTTGAATCTGTTCCTCAGTATATAGAACAACTTAAACATTGTCCTTGAGAGTCATCAACAGAGTGACAACAAGAGTTCTGACGTCAAAGCATGATTTAGAAAAACTCTCCAGCAGTACTGATTACTGCAATAGGCTTTTCACAGGCCTTTCTTAATATTCCATCAGATTGTTTCGGTAACACTTTATATTAGCACACACATATTCACCAGTAATTAGCTGCTTACTAACATGTATATTAGTAGCAAACTAGCCATTTGTTAGTCATTATAAGTCACTAATTAATACCTTATTCAGCAAGACCTTATTCTACCCTTACTAGACCCTTAATTAAGAATTTCCCCTATGTAAGCTCCTAATTACCCCTTATTCATAGTTATTAAATAAGTTGCTGCATATGAATTATGACCTAAATATGCATGGCTCAGTATGGGGCTTGTAAGGTGGTAGTACCACAAGAACAGTTATTCGCACCGAATAGTACTTATCAAAGATGGTCTATTCAAATGGAACTAGACACTAAACCACCAGTGCTAATAGTGTACAAATAACTAATAATTAAGTCTTTGTAATGCCAAATATGTTCCCTATTCTAAAGTTGTGTCTTTGTTCACATTTAATTCACAATTCATTTGGCACTTATTAACCCCCATGTGTTCCCTAAACTAAAGTTGCCTCCTATTCACACTTATTAACTGTATTACAGCACATAGTAGGCTACACAAGAAGCAGACAGCTAAGTTAGCACAAATACAAAATATATAATGAATACGAGATAGCGAGAAAGGCGAACCTGGATATATTTGTATGCTAACTTTCTTGGCTCCTGAGTACTCAAAAGTCTCAAACTCAAAACTATTTTTTTAAGTGTGAAGGGTCACATAAATAAGACTTCCGGTGTGAATAAGTTGTGGGTTTGCTATTAGGTCTGTATGTTGTATCAAATTCTCTGTTCTTTTCCTTACGGACAGCATCTTATTCTTCCCTACTGACCTCAAACAGCAGAGCTAAGGGTTGAATCACACCAGGGGCCTCATTTATAAAAGTATCGCGTAGAAACCATCGTTCATTTGATCTTAGATAATTTCTGATATGATCGTACGTGTGATTCAGAGAAACGAACGTACGCACAAAAAAAAAGTGCGTACGCCACTCTTGCAGATGTGGCCATTATAAATCGCAAATGAACGTGAGTTTGTTCGCAGCCGGGTGACTTTAGGTCTCCGCCTTGTACACGCCCCCTCATCAATATCATTAGCATAGGCTTTAATGCAATCAATGGCTGAGTTGTACCTAAAACACATATATTGAAAACTGTAAAGGCCTAGCCTATGCCATCTGATGTTAACCTATGTTTATGCGCTGTTAGTTCGAATAATTAATTATAATTTTCCAAGCAGCGCTTTCTGGAAAGAAATATGCATCCATGTCCATTGTCCTCTGCTTGCTTTTATTCCTTCTGCTTGCAGTAATGTAGTAGGCAATGTGTGGCAAATGTAGTAGGTTTACTTTGGTAATAGAACATAGTAGGCTACCTTATGACGGAAATACCTACAGTACATCATACTAATTTAGGCCTATACGTTATGGTACAGTATGGCGTTTCCAATATGACCCAGGGTTAGATACTGCCCATGTAGCCTACGGCGGACTACATTATAAGCGAGATACTGTATGTCATGTAGACCAAACGTTTATGGATAGGCTATGTTTTTACTGCATAGCGAATAGTATAAGTAGTTCACCGGTCATTCTTCATTCATTCTGCGCGTCGGGATTCAAGCAATATCGATGTCAGCGACTGTTTACTTTCAAGAATGTCCAGTGACCTTTAGGCCTACCTTTATATATTTTTATATTTTAGCCTGCATTATCCTAATTGTTATTATCCACGTATTGCCATCTGGTCTTGGGCACTGCCATCAGACACAGGCTATGCAATCAGACGCGTGCTATAACTCATTGCAACTCGGCCGCAATTATGAAGATGCAAAACTCTGCTTTTCAGAGGATAGATTATGTCTATTTACCTTTATATATTTTCATATAAAGTGGGTAACCCATGAATTCTGTGATCACGGTAATGCGCCTGTGCGTGCGTTTGATAAAGGCAACAATGCAATTACCGTGAGAATGGAATGTTAACACCAAATTCTTGAATTTCCCCTTGGGGATCAATAAAATATCTATCTATCTATCTATCTATCTATCTATCTATCTATCTATCTATCTATAGATTATGTCTATTTGCGATGTAAAGATGCTGAAAAATACCTGTCCATATATAGCCTACATTATAATATTATCTTTCTGTTGTGGAGCTTGGAATATCATGAACGCAAGTCATATTTCCCTCTTCTAAACAAGCGTAAATGGACACTTTATGGTCAATATCGATGGGAACATTAAATATATAGATGACTCTATGGCCTGCCTCCTTTTTTGAATGCTATGAAATAGATAAGATATAGCCTAGGCATGGCACGGGTGTAGTAGTAAAATAAGAAGTGGGTAACCCATGAATTCTGTGATCACGGTAATGCGCCGTTTCATAACGCATTCAGAATATGTTTGATTATGGTAGAGGATATTATCAAGTGTTTATAAAATAGATAGATAGATTAGATAGATAGGCTAGATAGGTAGATAGATAGATATATAGATAGATAGATAGATAGATAGATAGATACTTTATTGATCCCCAAGGGGAAAATTCAAGATTGGTGGATTAAATGGTTCGTGTTGATGAGTGTTCATATTGTGAATGCAGATAATACAGTGTGCTTTTTCAATGTTAAAAGTTGAAATAGGTGAATACGTCTTTGGAGAGGTTGATAAACTCTATTGTTGAAATGCCTGGGGTGAATAAACTGCGTTTACTTACTTTTAGCCTCCACTTTTAGCCTCCACTATACAATATTATAGGATTTTTTCACTTTCCTTTTCCAACCTTTAAGAATTAGTTAAAACTTTAACTTCTATACTTACTACTTACAACTTCTGCTGATATTGATCATGCATATGGTAGAGAACTACATGAGATCGTTGGTCTTCTTGGAATTTTGCGAATTCATCGCATTTGGACCTCAGATTACTTGCAGTACCCTGGCACTACCACAAGGAAATGGTCGTACGTCAGGTTGGAACCTGACGTGGAGATAAGCACTTTTCCACGTCAAAGACGGTCTTTATAAATCTGAGCGTTGGCATGGATTTGAGCGTACGCACGGTCTTAGATCAAATCTGTGCGTAAGAAAGTTTTATAAATGAGGCCCCAGATTTCTCCTTTAGTATGAGGCAGTATACATACATGGGGGTTAATAGTGTCAAATTATTTGTGAATTAATAGTGAACAAAGATCCAACTTTAGAATAGGGAACATATTTGGCATTACAAAGACTTAATTATTAGCTGTTTGTACACTATTAGCACATGTGGTTTAGTGTCTAGTTCAGTTTGAATAGACCATCTTTGATAAGTATTATTAGGGGTGAATAACTGTTCTTGTTGTACTACCACCTTACAAGCCCCATACTGAGCCATGTATATTTAAGTCATAATTCATATGCAACAACTTATTTCATAACTATGAATAAGGGGTAATTAGGAGCTTACATAGGGGAAATTCTTAATTAAGGGTCTAGTAAGGGTAGAATAAGGTCTTGCTGAATAAGGTATTAATTAGTGACTTATAATGATTAACAAATGGCTAGTATGCTACTAATATACATGTTAGTAAGCAGCTAATTACTGGTGAATATGTGTGTGCTAATATAAAGTGTTACCATTGTTTCAGGTGATACAAAATACATAAGCTAGGGTTCTCACTAAAAAAAAGAACCTTATATGGTCCCAATACCTACAGTCTGTCTTTACATTAGCTTCCAGTAAGTCACAGAATTGCTTGTTTATGAATCACTAATGGGACAAAAAAAGTACATTAAAGTAAAGTAAAGCACATTGAATTATCCCTGTGTATGAAATGTGCTATAGTACTGTATAACCCCAGCTATACTGTATAAATAGACTTGACTTGACTATTGTTTTAGTGATATTTCCAGTTGTAAATCTCACCTTGTTTTGGTCAAGCCTCAGTTGGTCTGTTACACAGATATGATGTCACTTGCTGTAAGTGAACAGACAAGAAGCAATCAGATCCAACAGAATTACAGCAGCAGTGCTGCAGGTACATGTTGAGTCCTTGCTCAGAATACTAACTGAACAGATCCATATCTGGCTCTGAACAGATCCATTTGTCTGACTCTGACTGTCATCAGCCATGTCTCTATATTCATATGTCTGCCTATCCATTTACCATCCTTGTATCCTCATCCATCTAACTTTCTGTCTGTCTATCTTTTAATCTGTTTCTCTGCTTTTCTCAGTGGCAGCATATTGACTACTTATCTCTAGGTTGGTCTTTCCTGTATCTTCCCCCACTGTCAATTCCATGGTTGATTCACCCTGTTTTATAGGCTTTTTTTGTTGGCTATGCCTCTGTATCCACTATCCAAATGTCTGCCCATCCATTTAGCTATCCTTCTGCCTATTCTCTTCATATCTATCTATCTATCTATCTATCTACCTGTTTGTCTGCTCCTTTTAGTAAGAGCAGATTGAATACTTACCCCTACGTTGGTCTTTGCTGTATCTGCTGTGGAGGCCCTGGTTGATTCACCCTTTTTGTAGAGGAGGGTCCATCCCAATATGGACAGATCATCAAGTGACTCCACCAGGCTCCCTCCCAACTGGCCAAAAGGGTAGAGGCATGTGGTAACAATCGGCTCATCTAGACTGTGGGACAGCCTGGCAGAGCATTATCAACATCTGAACTTCTTACCCTATCCTAATTTGGAGTTTGCTATTGTGAGATACATCTCTGACACTTTGTCACTCATGCTTTCTGTAGCCAGCTGTCCTTTCAGTTCATAAAGGACATAGTATTTGTTTTGGAATTAATACAGGTCTGTATTAAGTTTTTTTTATTGAATGCATATGTAATTTTAGAAGACATAAATTCACATGGATCTCCCTTTTCTGGATTTGTTCTCTTGAAACTGTACATTGTATTTGTTCATTGTTTCTTTGGATATCAGTATTACCGATGTGTATAGAGCCAAGTACAATGGATGCTGACATAAACTGATGCTTGATTTTTTTTCCCCCTCTCAAACTTTTGTTTGTGAATAGGAGATCATTATATCTTGAGGATTAAGCAACAATCTTGCCTAATACCCTTAAACTTCTTCAAGTTTGTAAAGTTAGACTAAGCACTTCACTGTCACTGCATTGTTTCCTTGAGGATCAAGATAACCTTTTGAATTTAGTCTCAGGCTCCTCCATCAATTGTAGATAGCCTTTGATACATGCGTCAATGTTCTTCCCACCCTTATTTGTACAGCAGCTGCTTCTCAGGACTCAGAGATCTGAATGCACATGGTTCTACTATGTGTTATACAGACTGCTCTGAAACACATATGACAGTTATTTTCAAACTTAAAAAAGAAAAAAAAAGATCAAAATTAGTTGAAGACCAGAGTTGGGCCATTTCGAACTGATTTGCATGACCATACAATGTTTACACTTCATAGTGACACTTCATGTACAATTCATGTACACTAGGTGTTCAAATGTATATTAAGATTATAAGTAAGAGACTTCAGTCACCTGAAATGTGAGGGAAATCATCCATTATACTACTGATTTTACTATCAATCTAATAACAGTACTTCAGCTGTTCGCACCACTAAGTGAAGGAGGTGTTGAGCTATAGGCCTCTGGGTCTTAATCTTTTAAGACTTTTTTACACACCAAAGAAAGTGTGAAGCCACCCACAAGGTTCCGATAATATGACTGTGATGTCCTAAGAGTGAAGGTGATTGAATTTCAGTTCACAGGATCCGCGACCCCAAATCCTTATTTAGATAGCTGTGGGATATTAAACATGCCATTCCATCTCTTGTGTACCGCTTATGGTGTTCAGTCTCAGCTGTCAAGAGTCCTTGAGCCATCACCAGGCGCGGATCAACAAATAGGGTAGATATGGTTGCAGCCTAGGTGCCCCGTCATAATTCATCAAAATTTACATACTGTAAGAAAATGAACATTGAATTTAATTGGTCCAAAATAAATATTTAAAGTAGCGTGAGATGCTGATTGGGTAAATATGGCGGAGTTCATGAGGTCAAATTTGTTTTCAAAATATACGTTATTCACGTTACTGCACCTGACTGTCAATTACTGTACTCAATTTAGCAAATGTTCTAAAAGATTCATGTATGGTATTCATTCATGATATTATGTTTTTGACTAATTTTGACGATTGAACAGACTATTGTGCATGTGACTTATACAATGAAATGGTGCTGACATGTTTTGCAGAGAAAAAACATTAGACTGAGAATCGACAATCAGTTTAAATCAACAAGATCTATTCACTTGGAAATTGTGCTAAATGTAGGCTACCAGCACTTAATCATCATTTTAAAAGATGTACTGAGGTATTGAGAGACATGCACTAAGCCAATTGCAAGTTGATGAAATGAATGAGAAATGCAATTCTGTTGTGGACCATTGCAAAGTGGTTTGGAGATTTCTCCATGTTCTTTATGAGAATGTAATTTCTGTTCAAGAAATGAGCCAAACCAATTGAGAAACACTGTAATATTCACCAAGTAGAGATTTTCTAGACTGCAAGGCAGGGGTTTTCTACTAATTGTCTGCACTGCAGTGCTCTGGTGGTCTGTGAAGGTTTTGCCTGTGGTCACTGACCATATATTCAACACAATAGATTCGCTGTTGGGAGGGCATCACTAATGTGCACCTCACATCTCATATAGGTGGTCCGCAGGTTGCTTCTTACTCATGATGGTATTGAAAACCTTTTTTTCAACCCTTTTTTCATTTGAGATGCTTGCAATGTTAAGTAGCCAAAGCTAGTGGTCACTGACGTGAAGAAATGAAGAAAATATTTTCACACTGGCGATTTCAAAAAAGCAGGATGGGGTTTGGGTTTGGTTGATCTATTTGTTTAATTAGCTGCAGCTTCAGGTTGGAAGAGATGATGCTGGGTGGGTGTTGAATGTATCTTTTCCACTTGTCCCAGGTGAATGTAGTACTTTGTGTTGATTAAGTAGCATTTTAAGTCAACTCAGGCCTGCTAATCTGTTGTATGAGCATATCAAATACTGCTGATTTGGTCCTAGCAAGCATGACTGTCAGTTTATGAAGTTTATAATAGGCAAATTCTGTTCATAGCATCATCAAAGAAAAAGAAAGCCCTTAGTTTATTTTCCTCTTTGTTCTATATAGGCCAACTGTAATTGTATAGGTGGGACTCCTGAAAAATGTTGCATGCAAGTATTTTATGAAAATACCAACACCAGAAACACTTTTTGAATGATTGTATTGGAATGCATTCCACACTGAAAACGAAAACACAGCAAACAAGAACTTTTCCGACACATCCATCATGAGAGCTTCACTCTTAATTTTGTCCTTTCTGTGAAAACATATTGTCAGCAATATGTGGATAAATATGATTGTCAGGGGTCAAAATGAACCACTATTAATCTACCAGCTGCTTTCACATTTTGCCAGCATCAGCTGGTGGCTGGGGCCAACTCTTGAGCCCTGATGATTATGAATAATTTTAAACGTAAGGGATAATCAACAACGCGCCGTGCGTTTATAGGAAAATAATGCACGTTCGAAGTGGTAATAAGGTCCCGATGCCGCGGGCGCAACTCAGTGGTCATGTAGAAAATCTCTTGCATTGTTTTTGGATAAGAAGCCTTTCAGTGAGGTCTGTATTAAGTTTTTTTTTTTTTTAAATGCATAACTATGTAGTTAGTTAATGCAGGAAGGGTATCGCGCCAATTACTCCAGGCCTTGCGGGTGCGTTGGTTCTAGGTACTGAAGATCAATGGAAGAAGAGAACTCGCACACCATTATTTACCGTTGTAGAAGGTGAGTTGTTTAATCCATCCCAAAAAAAGTTAAAGTGAAAAAAGTGCTGCCGAGTGAAAAGCAAATGTTTCGGTCCTCAGACCTTCATCAGTGCAAAAGTTCAAAAAACTTTTGGGATGGATTTAACAACTCATCTTCTACAACGGTAAATACATGAAAATAATGGTGTGCGAGTTCTCTTCATCCATTGACTATGTAGTTAGACAGCAACAATTCATCTCGACCTGTACTTTGTGCATTTTACTGTACAGTATAGTAAACTGTATTGTTTACTGGTCGTTTGAAAATAATTAATACCGTTGTGTATGCCAATGGATTCTGACATAAACTGATGCTTGATTTTTCACCCCAAGCTTTTATTTATGGATTGGAAACTAGTCCTATAGACAACCACATCTGTCTCTTTTTAGGAGATCAAGCACTGTACTACTGGCACTGGTATTGTTTCCTTGAGGACAAAGATAACCCTGTGAAGCCTATCAACTTCAGATGGCCTTTGAAGCACTTGTCAATGTACCTTCACACCCTTATGAATTTGTACAGCAGCTGCTCTTTGGAATCAGAGTCTTAGTGCACACACAACTGCTGCTACTGTGTGTTACAAATACAAATGGTACTAAAACTCATACTGTAAGCTTATTAAATTACAAAATGATTTAAGCGCACGCTCTTTATCCATATTTTATTTGAAAATGTGAAGACTTGGGTTTGGTGCTTATCTATAAATGTAAAAACATTGTGTTTATGCTGAATTGTAATATTAAGTTAATAAATAAGAGACTAGGTGTCTGAAATTAAATGTAAATTGTGCATACAGAAAAATTATCAATTAGCAAATAGAATCAATTATATTACTGTAGATATTTTGTCTACAGGGTAGCTGGCCACTGGCCTCTCTTATCATATCCATCTAGAAACATTAGTTCAGCTGTTTGCACCAAGATGTCAAGGAGGTGTTGAGCCAAAGGCATCTGAGTCTTACATTATCACTTGGGGTCAAGAAAACTGGTGAGACATGTTTACCCACCAAAGAAAGTGTGAAGTCACCTACGATAATGTAACTGTGAAGGCCTAAGAGGGAAGTCGATTTTTTTACACCCACAGTAAGACATTTGAGGTCACAGTATCCTTAATTAGATAACTGTGAGATGTTGGACATGCCATTCCATCTCCTGTGTGACTCCTATGGGGACCCTCAGCTGTCCTTGAGCAATCACCACCACTGCCGGGATGACGTCCCATCTCCTGAAAGATGGATATTATTGTCATGGAAGGACTTGCTGTGGCAGGTGGCTACATGGACTCCCGTGACACGCTGGTCTTAACTGAAGGCATCATATACTGTAGTTTTCTTTTGTATGCATAACCTTGTTTCTCTACCCATGTCCACATGACTTCACTGAGCCATGGCTGAGTTACAGAGCAGTGGTAACCCTGTGGTACCTTTACAGTTCTGTTTGCTAAGGACCATGAACAGATGTGGCATGGTCATAATTACAGTACAATTGTTGGATTCACTTAGTACATGTACTGTAACTCATATATTCTGCTCATGGAAGTGTATTAAGCACTTTTCTTTTTATTTTATTAGGTTTGTGAGAGGCAAAGTGACCATTGACCCCTCTCAAAGAACCACAACACTACCATTCAAGCAAGTCAACGTCATTCCGGTTCATCACTGGTAAGCACCTTAATTTTGACTGCTACTAGATGAAATAGATCTGAAGAGGCTTTGTAATTATGTATTGCATAATATTTTGTTTAATGTATGTGGAAAAATGTATCAGCACACTGTTTAACACTTACTGTAAGAGACACTGCAATGCAACTGTTTTTGTTTTTGCTGTGATGGACATGTGAACATTCAGACCAGATATATGAAATTGCTGTATCAGCATGTTTTTAGCTGCAACATTTTGACAGTTTCACAACCCTGTGTATGTTTTGTCTTCAGTGGTGTTCCTAGGCTACAGTTTGTGGGACAGTACAGACGAGTGAGGTCCTGTTGCACTGCTTTGCCCTCTCTTGGGTGTCCTCTAGCCATTTAGAGACGCATGGGTCTGTTGCTGTCCCTCAAGTTGCTAAGAAAGACACTTGAGGGCCTTGTGCTGTTTTGTTTACCATGCACATGCGTGCCTCCTTCCCTTTGTCCTTGAGTACAAAGATAACCCTGTGAAATTCTTGCTAAATGTCACAGAGACTCAGAAATATTGAAATATAATCTGCAACAGATGGTCTTGCTGATACAACATACATATACTGTATATCTACACTCCTTTTCATTGCTAAAATATTCAGTTTAGGGTTACATTAGATAAGATTCAACTTTATTGTCATTGTGCAAGTACAGTAGGCTACTGTAGGAGGGCTTAATATTTCAAGATCACAGCATTCCTCTGTCCATCACCTTCCACAGACATGGAGATGGGTATAGATGACCTCTCTGACCCACTTCCATACTGAGTAGATATGTGTGTGTGTGTGTGTGTGTGTGTGTGTGTGTGTGTGTGTGTGTGTGTGTGTGTGTGTGTGTGTGTGTGTGTGTGTGTGTGTGTGTGTGTGTGTGTGTATGTGTGCACAACAGGTGTTACCTTGTCATCTCCTTGGAGAATCTCAGTTGAGCAGCAGCAACAGACTCCTCCTCTGTGACCAGAGCCAGACCATTTGTTTCAGTACACAGGCATTTCAGTGTAGGATCAGCCTAAGACAAGCACAAGGATGTGGAGCAATTCTTAATGTTTTTACCCCGTACTACATGGGTCCACTTAAGGTAAGATCAGTGTAGTAGAAGTAATTCTAAAATAAATCCCTTAACTTAAATGCTATGCATTTATCTATGATATTTTATTTTTTATACTTTTTTATTTTGTCAAAGGAAACATACATGTTTAAATAATAATAATAATAATGAAAAAAAAACAATAATAATAATCATTCACAATTGTACACATACAAGGAGGTTGTATTTATCACTTTTTCTTTTTTGTATTTATTATTATTATTTGTCTTTTTTTTTTTTTTTTAACTATGATTATTATCTATGCTATTTTAAATACTCTGAATTTATACTATTTCTCTCTTTCTGACTTTGTCATACAGAAGAACCTTGTGGATGAGTCTTTTTTCGGCTTTGACAATACTGAAGAGCTCTACTGGAAGATTTCTGTGGTCCTTGAGGTGGACCCTCCCAGTTCAGTGTCAATACAGCAGGATATTTCAAGGTGTAAAAGTAAGTAAGGCTTTACTACTGTATGTTGAGCATGTGCTGTGAAATAATAACTATGTTCTTCCTAGACTTCTTATTCCTCATATTATTATTATTCCGCTTACAACTTTTTCTTTGCGCAATTTCTCTTCAACCGTTTAACTTAGAAACTTCATTCAAACTCTGTAACGTAGGTCTTCTAATGAATCAGGTTGGTATGGCTTTTCAACTTTGTAACTTTTATACTTTTTAAACTATAAATTAAAAACATTGGCCTTTATGACATCACAATCAGATCGTTAAGCAATTACAATCTTATGCCAGGTGTTCAGGCCACCTGCAGCAACTCTCCGTCTGTATCAATATAAAAGTCCTCACTACAATAGCTTACTATTAAATACTTTAACTATTGAAACTACTCAACTATTAAACTGTTCAACCATTCCAAATGTCAGTTATCATCAACTATGCCTCCAACCAACTACATGAAACCTCCAGCAACCAACATAGCAACCATTAAAATGAAGCATTTATGACCGTTTCTATAGCAACCAATATGATTATACTACAATTACTTCTTTATTCGCCCTTTTCACGCTAACGTCAGACATTTTCCGTTTTGAAGCTTTGCTTGGTATCAGTATATCCGGCGTAAGCAAACGCTATGGTGATACGGTTAGAGTTCTTGAGTTAAGATTACTATTTCACGTGTATTTATTATCTTCATTTTCCTTGTCATCGTTGGCGATCATTGCCGTCACATAGCTGCCTTGATTTGAGAGTAAAGTCAGTAGCCTAATCCTTAATATATAGCAGCAACTTCAGCTAGCTTCACCGAATATCAAGTTGGTTTGATATTGGATATTCGACAGAGATTCAAAATAAGGAACGGCCTTTCATTGAGTATCCGAATATCCAATATCAAACCAACTTGATCTTCGGTGCTAACATGTTAGCTAGCTGAAGTTGCTGCTATGTATAGCAGGGGTCTCCTAACGTTGGGACTAACATTATGTTCAGTTATCATTTGCAATCATTGCTCTCGTAGCTGCCTTGATTTGAGAGTAAAGTTAAATGACGTTATGACTGCATATTACTGCTACCAGACGAACTGATTCCCAGCTGCTGACATCACGTGAAAATGGCTAATACTGCGTTCATGCAGCTTGGAACCTCGGAGGACCTGCCTTTAAAAAGTCCCGACCTCCGAAAAAATTGTGTTCATGAGATCAGTTCGGAAAATAAATACAGGAAACGCATAAATACGTTATTACAACTGCTTAGTATGGTTGAGCAGGAAGGAAATTGTCTTGGGCGAGTGTTTCTGTCTGTGTCGTTAATTTAGTGACAAATTACCTTGCCTATTCGTAATGACAGTGAAATTCACCTCTTGTGTTGTTGCAAGGGAGGCCGTCGTGGTTGGAGAATATGATAGTGACGTCAAGTCGGACACCTCGGGGCACAAAACTTCCGCACGAGTCTCCGAGGAAAAAATCCAACCCGACCTAGCGTTCATGTCATTTTTCTGCTATCGGAGGTCAGAAATTTCCGAAGGTCCGATGTGCATGAACGCACTATAATTCCTGATAGTGGGCACCATGGAATCCAACAACTGTTTCAAAATAAAAGTCCTCACTAGCAAGTTAGCTAGTTAGCATTGTTAGCATTTTTAGCATAACTGCTAGAAATCATCAGCTAAGTTAGCGAGTCAACCTAGTTAGCATAGCACTGTTAGCATAGTTAACATTTTTAGCATAACTGCTAGAAATCATCAGCTAAGTTAGCTAATCAACCTGGTTAGCATTGTTAACATAGTTAACATTGTTAGCATAGTTAGCATATTTGGCACAACTGCTAGAAATCATTAGCAAAGTTAGCTGATTAACCTGGTTACCATTCTTAACATTGTAATGATTTCTAGCAGTTATGCTAAAAATACTAAGTTAGCCAATCAATTTGATTATCACTGTTAGCATAGTTAACATAGTTAACATACCTGTGAGAAATCATTAGTTAAAGGAACACTAAATCGTTTTTTCATATTAAACTACGTTATTCCCTTAGCTAAGACGAGTTGCTACATACCTCTCACATTTCAGTGCGTGCACTCACTGGCTCTGACTTTGATAGCACTTGCTAACCCAATGCATTCATTAGGATCCAAACAGAGATGAAGTTAGAAGCGACCAAACACCTCCATGTTTTCCCTATTAAAATACAGTTATACGAGTAGTCACACGACCAAGTATGGTGAGACAAAATAAAACGTGGTGCATTTGTAAGTAGGTAAGAGGGATAACTATATTGTGTGGCACAGTAATATCCTCACTCTTGCACTTTCAGTTTCACTTTGGAGTGAGGATTTTACTGCGCAGAGTCTAAGTGCTCCCAATGTTATTCCGCCACACAATATAGTTTTCCCTTTTGCCTGCTTAGAAATGGACCACGTTTTATTTTGTCTCACCATAATGGTCGTGTGACTGCTCGTGTAACTGTATTTTAATAGGGAAAACATGGAGGTGTTTGGTCGCTTCTATCTTCATCTCTGTTTGGATCCTAATGAATGCATTGGGCTAGCTAAATGCTATTAAAGTTGAGCCGCGCACCAGAGCCAGTGAGTGCACGCATTGAAACGTGAGAGGTATGTATCAATTAAGGGAATAACATAGTTTAATATGAAAAAACGGTGAAGTGTTCCTTTAAGTTAGAAGTGGAATGTTTAAGCTATCCACATTCAAATTTTAAACGGTCTACCTTCACACTATAAACTATGCAGCCACCATGTTTACCCTAGCTACACCTTAGTAACCATATCTACATTATCCATCTGTACTTTTTTGCATTTTCATGCACTGGTAATTCCTTTGGTAATGGGTGTGGTGATTTGTTCATATTCATAGGTTTTGTTTTCATTGTTTTCAAAATACTACAGAATTATAAAGACCCGTCACCTTTTTATCACTTCAGTAGAGTTAGAATATTTTCTGAATTTGTGATACTCCCTGTGATAGTTCCAGTTCTTCTCTTTAAATAAACAGATTGGGTTTTAAAGAAGAAGATGGGAATTTTAGCAATGATTGTCTAAAGTACTAGAAGAGAGCTATCAGCCTACAAATGTACCTTTAAGAGTTTTCACCATCGTCAAGTTAGTCAAGATGTTGAAGATTGTCAGTTCCTAGTTTTCACAAATACACTCACTTTTAACAGATAATGTAAAACACATGTGGCTGTGGTATTGAATGAGTGCTTGAATTGGAAACAGAAGAGTCAGAGACTGAGTTCCTGAGAGGCCAAGGCTACTTCTGCATTTTGCACCTTATACTGTATTTGAGAGGCTAAAGAAACCTGTCTGTTGGATAGGGAATTCACATCTTTCAAAGCCTCAAACTATTTAGGTGTGTGTGCGTGCACGACTGCATATGCACTCATGCATGTCTAGAGGGTGGGGGTTGACAATATCTTTGCCACTTGTCCCAGCTGAATGTAGTACACTGCAAAAACTGCTTATCTAACTGAATGTCAGTATCTTAAGATAAAAACATCTAGACTAGTTGATATTGTTTATAGTATAAAGAACCTTACCTTTCCTAACACTTTCTCATAAAAAAATCACTCAATTTAACAAGAGTTGGACTTATTTTAAAGCAGCACTAAAGATTTGCTCTCGGGGTCCCCCTTCAGTTGAGAAGCGCAAAATATAGACGGAATGCACTGACTGTCTGTAGAATGACAGCTCTGAATTCTGGTTAAGTAGCAGATCTTTTCAGAGTTCATGTGCCATCACAATTATTTTGGAAAAGTTTTCAGGTAATAAGAAAAAAAAAAACTCCTCGGTGGGGGGCTTTGAAGGAGAAATACTAGTGATTTTTGTTTTTGTTTTTCTATGTCTGTTTCTTGAGGTCACTGATTACTGTCGGTAGGCTATATCAAAAAAAAAATTTTGATGATTTTTAAAGAGTTTTTCCATATACAGATAGATAGTACTCTGTGACCTCGAGAAATGAAGATGTCTCCTTTAAGATGTTTTATCGTATACAACAAGTATATTTTTCTGCCAAATCTGGTTTTGATATGATGCCTTGATTAATTCAAATTCGTATTAAATTGAGCCAAATTGATCTTATGAGAGAGCACAGAGTAAGTCTTTTTATACTTAAAACAAGACCAACTAGAGTTTTTCCTTTTGTCTTGATATAAGATTAATAACACTTTGCATTGTACTTAGTACCAGTGGCGACTGGTTGTTTTAGAAGTTGAGGAGGAAGGTGTGCGCAGGGGGTGGTTGTTCTTCATTTGATAAGAGGTAAATGGGGCTTTGCAGAAAGGCAGTTTCGTATGCTACAGTACGTCTTTCTGCCGTTCCTACTTCCTACCCTGTTTGTAAGTCCAGTGAGTGACACAAAGTTGAATGCTCAATAAAATGTTTTATTTATTAAAGCAACACTAAAGCACTTTTCCTCTGTCGCACACACGGTATTCGTTTATCCAGCAAATAACAGACAAGGTAGAATATAGTTGCATGATTTTATGAAAGTATGATGTATTGCGACATCGAAGCAAGTCAAATTTGTAGTTTCTGATGTCTTCTTTCATCGAACTACAGATACACTGTGGTTATAGCCGATAGAGGGCCACGGAATGAAAGCACAAGTGCCGTTCACCCTGTTACGAGTTGATGAACTCCTGAAATGATTTTTGAACATTATTTTAAGGTACAAAAAACTCTTTAGTGTTGCTTAACAACTTAGCATCTGAAATGAAGATGAAGAATAGTTAATTTTCGATCCCCATGCTCGTTTTTCCTGCAGTATGACAACTTCTGATACGTACAGTAATCCTGCATTTCTGATTGGATATTGGCAGCACAATCAGCTTCACTGATTGGTTCATTGTTGAAGGCACTTCCGCTGAGGATCTTCCTCCCTTGCGCCATTCACTCCCATGTTATTCGCCGCCAGGGTCTGGAGCGTTTATAATGGGAGCTAATGGAAGTCTTGAGGAGGGAGTTCCTCAATCCATTCCTTTCGATTCCGGTAGGGGTCGCTTACAGAAATTTGACTGATTTCAGTAACATTGCGTTTGAAAAGCAATTATCATGGATGTTGTTTTAATTAGGGAGTTGGTTAAATGCACGATCTTCTATAGAAAGTTTCGCAGCGAAATACAGCTTCTGTCATCTTTTATCAGAGATTTTCGAAATCCCGGAAGTACTTTTTCAGATACCTGTGTGCTTAATATAACACAACAGAATTTGAATTTCACTGCCAAACTTGCTATAGAAGATCGTTGAAGACCAGTAACCCCTTGGTGAGCTGCACATTTTTAAAAACGAACGTTTAGGGGTGTTTTAAGGACAGAATAGTCCATGCACTATGAGCAATGCTAAAGCCATACAGAGCTCCATTCTAAAGCTGCCAAATTCCACAAACAGGCTCAATCGTCGAGATTTCGGTGTCAAACATTCGTTTTCATGCTAGGCAATACAGAAAACGGGCTTAAAGTGTAAAATACAAAACTATTCCTTTAAGTGTAATTTCAAATGTTGTGCCTGTATTAGGCAGAGAGACTTTATATTTTAGTAAAGTAAGTAGGTATATTTTCTGAGATTATATATTTATATGGAATTCGGTTCATTTAGAGCAGTTAATCTGCTGTGTCAGTTTATCAAATACTGCTGATTTGGTCCCAGCAGTCTTGACTGTTAATGAAGTTCCTTCACAGCATCATCAAAAAAGTCCTTAGTTTAGTTTTCCCCCTTCTTCTATAGTATGTAGACCTGTTGTGAATGTATAAGTGGGCTCCTTAATGAGTGTAACATGCAAGCATCTTATGAGCATACAAACAACAGAAACACTTTTTAAGTGATTGTATTGGAATGCATTCCATACTGAAAACTAAAACACAGCAAACAAGAGCTTTTCAGACAAGTCCGTCATGAGAGCTTCATTCTTCATCGTGTCCTTTCTGTAATACACCAAACAAATATCGTCAGCAATATGTGGATAAATATGATAACAAGGCCAGCTACTTTCACGCTTTATCAGCAAAATTGGCTCTTGCCATTGGTAATTATGAATGACTGTAGGAGGAGTGCCTAGTGCTGCTAAAGATTGCAAATATAGTCCAATTGTTGCCCTCACCTTGCCACCTGCATCACGGCTCTTGGTTCTCATCTTGTTGACCTGAGACTCGGCTATATCAGCTCTCTCCTCAGCCTCATCAAGCTCATGCTGCAGCTTGCGGAACTTGGTCATGTTGCTATTGGCTGCTTCCTCCTGAAATGTGCACACAAATTAGTTGTATTTTGTTCATTGTGTATTTGCACGTTCAGAAGTTAATTGATTAAACAACTTTGATGACAGATAGAATAAGGAGAAGGAAACACTAAGGAGAAGAGAATGTCACTTACAGCCTCCTCTGATGTTCTCTTGAAGGACTTGACCTTCAGCTGCAGTTTGTCCACCAGATCCTGAAGACGATGCAAATTCTTTTTGTCCTCCTCAGTCTACAGATTGGAGAGGTGGGTGAATTTTAGCATTTAGCATTATATATTATAAAAGTATTTTTGGTATATGATATAATTTAATATACCTGATAGGTGAGCTCCTTGATGCGACGCTCATATTTACGGATTCCTTTCACAGAATCACCGGCCTTCCGTTGCTCCATTTCCACCTCACTTTCCAGCTCTCTCACCTAAAAGTAGACAAGTAAAGCAAATGTTGAACTAATGGTGATATGTGTACCTGTAATTACATGTAGTTAAGCACTGATTATTAGAAGAAAAAATCTTTAGCAAAAGCACAGCATTTACCCTTGACTCCAGCTTCTGGATCTGCTTCTTGCCACCCTTCATGGCGATTTGTTCAGCCTCATCCAGACGGTGCTGCAGGTCCTTGATGGTCTGCTCCATGTTCTTCTTCATGCGCTCCAGGTGAGCACTGGTGTCCTGCTCCTTCTTCAGCTCCTCTGCCATCATGGCAGCATCAGTGATGGCCTTCTTGGCCTTTTCCTCAGCATTCCTGCACTCCTGCACAGCCTCCTCTACTTCATTCTGCAGCTGGGATGTATCACCCTCCAGCTTCTTCTTCTGGTTCAGCAGGCTGGTGTTCTGTGTGGTTAGACAGAAATGTTCGTGATGGTCTGTTTCACATTGAATCTGTGTCATGAATAAATCTGAAAACCACCATGCTAAGGGTTTACCTGAGAGTGCAGCAGCTGCACCCTCTCACTGACGTCCAGCAGCTCCTGTTCAGCCAGTTTCCGGCCTCTCTCAGTCTGCTCCACCAGGGACCTGAGCTCATCCAATTCAGCCTGCAGCAGATTGCTGCGTCTCTCCACAATAGCAGTGTTCTCTTTGAGATCATCATTATTACGTAGAGCGTCATCCAGCTGCAGTTGGGAATCCTGCAATGTACACGTGAGAAACAAAAACATGTATTCTCCAGATTGTTAAAATACAGCCTAACCTTGTTGCAGTTAACTCTTTTTTTTTTTTTATTGTATTCAGCTATTCGAAAATAATTGTACTTTTCAGACAAGATGGATGGAATATACCTTTTATACCTTTTACTACATGCACAACTATCAGTAAGTGAATAGAGAAGATGGAAAAATAGTTGAGGAAAAATCTTTGGTATAGAATATACCATAGAATGAATAAAAAGGTCTACAGGTGAATATGTAAAATGATAAGGTATTGTCTTTTCAGATTGAGCCGCTGCGCGTCGGGGTTCTGTTCGCCTTGCCAAAACGAGAAAATAAACTTAACACACTATGCATTTAAAAATGACTTGGCTACCGTTTTGTGTCTTCTACTGACAAAAAATATATAGTTTGCCACACAGATAGAACTTGAGAGTTTCAGGAGTTACATGGCAACATCTTACTAGCTGCACTGTCAATGAAATTGCATTGTCATTAACAAATGAATCAAAAGCACACAACCTATTGCTATTGACAGCAGTCATTATACACTTTGTAGCGGTAATTATATAGATTTAACAGACTTCCTATCATTGGGAAGGTCAATTCAATTATGTATATAGGTAAGGGATAACTATTAGCTGTTTATTATACAGCTACTTGTCAAAACGAGAAAAGAAACTTAGCACAATGTGTCGTTAGCATAGCCTGGGTGTTCCCATCCTGCCTTGCGCTGTGATTTCTTTCACGCTGCTAAGGCAGTCTGGACAGTAACACCCAAATTTTAGCCTGATGTTGGTAACCAATCACAGAACATCCGAGAAGTTTCCGTTGCCTTCAATGACTTTGCTACCTTTCGTGGCTTCCGCTAGTGGGATCTTATTAGCTATGTTTCACATTCAACGAAATTCCATTGCAATAAGCGAACAGATAAGTTGCAGATTGATATGAAAGAGGTGAATCAAAAGCACAAAACCGGTTGTCTACTTGCAGCGATCATTATAGATTTAACAGACCTCCGAACGTTGGGAAAGCCCATTCATGTTAATGGAACTTTCTGCAGCACTCTGAGGAGCCGTGTAAAAATAACTGTCAGGGTTCTGTTCATCCTGTCGGGACTTATTTTCCGATAATTACCGGCGGACAATACATTATCCCTTACTTACATCAAGTTTAGGAATTTTAGGACGTTTATGAATGCACACCTATGCAGTTAGTGATCTCTTTACTGTCAATGGGATTACGGAGCTCTGTGCTGCATTGTTTTACCTTCATATGTCCATGGAGACCCTTGAGCTGCTTCTGGGCCTCAGATGCCTGCCTGTTGGCCTGGCTGAGCTGGATCTCCATCTCATTGAGGTCTCCCTCCATCTTCTTCTTCACCCTGAGAGCCTCATTCCTGCTGCGAGTCTCAGACTCCAGGGAGGTCTGCAGGGTGTCCACCACTCTCTGCTGGTTCCTCTTGGCCTGCTCCATCTCCTCATCCTTCTCAGTAAGTTTACGCTCAATGTCAGCTTTGACCTGATTGAACTCCAGCTGAGCTCTGAGGATCTTACCCTCCTCATGTTCAAGGGTACCCTATGGAGATATAGTAACATAATAATCTACTTAGTTATATATTTCTGTTAAAAACAAGCATCCTATTCCATCTTGGAATGAGGGAAACTAGTTTGCTGATTATTTTGATCTTTATGAATGTACCTCAGCTTCCTCTAGGGCAGTCTGGATCTCTGCCTTCTCTTGCTCAAGTGTCTTCCTGGCCTTCTCAAGCTCATGAATGCTCTTTCCAGTCTCACCAAGTTGCTCAGTGAGATCAGAAATTTCCTCTGGAAAGCAGATGAAGATTAGTTAGTTGTGTGGTGTCACTTTGACAGTTATATAAGTGTTGTCTTAAGGGAGCATCAAACAGACCTTGGAGATTTTTGTTCTCCCTCTTCATGGTCTCAAGGTGATCCAAAGATTCCTCATAAGAGTTCTTGAGTTTGAAGAGCTCAGTGCCAAGAGATCTGGTCTCTTTCTGGGTGCTCTCAAGCTCAGTCTGGGACTCCTCATACTTCTGCTTCCACTCAGATAAGACCTGTTCAGGTGAAAATCTTTCAGTGAAATCTGATAATCATGTGAAGGAATATTGGCAATTGTGTTAGGACCAGCTGTTTTCTTACCTTATCAAAGTTTCTTTGTCTCTTGTCTAGAGCAGCAGCTGCAGCATTGGATCTCTCCACATCTACCATGAGGTCTTCAATCTCATTCTGCAGTCTATGCTTAGTTTTCTCCAGGGAGGAGCATTTGGCATTGACAGCCTCCACAGCTTCCTCTGCATCTTGCAGACGTTGAGCCAGCTTTTTCCTGAGGAAAAAATAATTGAAAGTGAGTGACAAATGAACATGCCATGTCTAAGCATTGGTTTTAAACAATTCATACAGAGCCAGTTCCCCAGGGCCTTACTTGGCATCTTCCAGCTCCTCAGTCCTCTGGACGGCATCAGTTTCATACTTGGTTCTCCACTGAGCCACCTCAGAGTTGGCCTTGGAGAGACTGCGCTGCAGCTCAGCCTTGGCCTCCTGCTCCTCCTCATACTGCTCCCTCAGGAGGTCAGAGTCGTGGCGAGCAGACTGCACTGCATGGGCTAGTGCATTCTTGGCCTGTGGATAGGATAAGATTAGACTGGGAAAACCGAACCTGCTCTGCAGCCGATTGGATTTCGCCCTGCAGCTCAGGCTGGAAATCTACAAATTTATCTATCCTGCTTCCTGTCCACGTTTGATGGAACCAATCACAGACTAGCTCATCCACCAAGCACTCCTGGATCATTGGTCTAATTGCTTGAAGGACTATCCAGATGTGTATAAAGTCATTTGAACTATGCCCATTGATCATGCCTCTTGTACAGTAGAAACACAGCACAGACTTTCCAGACTAATGTTCAATCTTAAAAGATTGAGCTTAGTCTGGTGAAAATTGAAAGATTCTTTCTATTAAGTTATCAATACCTTCACTTCCTCCTCAAGTTGTCTCTTGAGATCCTCAACCTGCTGGGTGTAGGACTGTTTGCCTCTTGTCAGTTGAGAAACAAGTGAGTCTTTCTCTTCCAACTGTCTTGCAAGCTCACCTTGATGAACAAAATATACATATTTCAATTATAATGCTTCTTTTCTTCTTTTTTTCTTGATATATGTATCAAAATAATAAGTTGTTTTACCAATTTGACTTACCATTTTCAGTTTGCAGCTTGGCTTTCTGCATGGTGAAGTCATTGATGGAGCGCTGGCCTTCCTCAGCCTTCGTTCTGTATTCAGTCATCTGGTCCTCCAGTGTTCTGCACATCTTCTCCAAGTTTGTCTGACAAAATAATACATAATGTTGTACTGTTGTACTATTTCCTGAAAACTGTTGTCAGTATAGAGAATCCAGTGAGACCCATTATACAGGTTCTTTCTTTTATGCATTTTAAACAAACCTTGGCCTTGGAGACCTGCTCCATGTTGGAGACAATATCGTCCAACTCCAGACGGAGCTCACTCTTCTCTTTCTCAAGCTTTTGTTTCACTCTTTGAAGGTTGTCAATCTGCTCCCCAAGGTCAGATACGCTGTCTGCATGCTTTTTCCTCAGTGTGGAGGCAGTGGCCTCATGCTGCAGAGTGGACTCTTCAAGATCTCTGCGCAGCTTCTGGAACTCAGCCTCCCTCTTCTTGTTCATCTCAATCTGGGCAGCAGTGGCACCTCCAGCCTCCTCCAGCCTCTCACTGATCTCCTCCAGCTCTCTGGCCAGGTCTGCCCGCTGCTTCTCCACTTTGGCTCGGGCAGCTCTCTCAGCCTCTAACTCTTCCTCCAGCTCCTCAATGCGAGCCTAAGTACAGTAAAATAGGAAGTGTTTTTTATTTGTATTTAATTCTGTGATAGATATACATATGTTTTCACAAAATGTTATATTTTATTTCTTAATAGTTTTTTTTTTTTTAATCTTCATTTACCTGCAGCTCCTTTAGTTTCTTCTGGAGCTGGGCACTCATAGCTTGTTCATCTTCAATCTTGCTATTAAGTTGACTGATCTCAAAGTCTTTCCTGTATTGAAACAGCCAATGAAAATATCAATGGAATATATGTTTTCTCTGTTTTTGTTACTTAATATAGGTGACTGTTTGGTTTGTACATACTTCTTCATCCGCTCTTCAAGCTGCTGTTTGTCATTCTCCAAGTCCATAAGACTTTCTTGGGTCAACTTTAAATCACCCTCAAGCTTCCTCTTAGCTCTCTCAAGATCCATCCTGAGTTTCTTTTCCTGTTCCAGGGACCCTTCAAGCTATTTCGGATAAAAAAGGAATTGTATAAGTGTCTTTATCAATTTAGATGCAAAATAGATGTCTGTCATTTTTATTGCCTACATCATCAACTTGCTGTTCCAACTTGGTTTTGGCCTTAGTCAGAGTGTTGACTTTGTCCTCCTCACTCTGAAGGTCATCCAGAGTTTGCTGGTGAGCCTCCTGCAGTGCTTTTTTCTCCTTGGTCAGCTTGGCAATGATTTCATCAAGAGCTGCCATCTCCTCAGTCAGGTTTTTAACCTAAAAGTAAAGTCGACAATTGTCAAATTATTACTTGATTACTTAATTACTTGACTTAATTAGTAACATTTTCCTTGGTGATTTTCAGCTTTGCTGACCTTATTCTCAGTGGCATGCTTCTCTTTCTCCACTTTAGCTAGAGTGAGCTCCAGATCATCAATGTCCTTCTTTAGCTCAGAGCACTCATCCTCCAACTTCCTCTTCTTTGCCGTGAGCTCTGAATTCATCTCTTCTTCATCTTCTAGTCTCTCAGCCAGCTCCTTGGATTTGGCCTCAAGCTGGATCTTGCTCTTGATCAGACCTTCACATCGTTCCTCAGCATCACAAAGACTGTCTTGTTCCTGTAATGAAGTGTTGTAGATTGATAGATTGAAGGTACAAATAAAAGTAGATATGAGTACTACAGTATATATTTGAATGTGCTTTTGGATATTCATGGATATACAGTAGGGTGATCTTTCACTAATATTTAACTTTATAATTTCACTTTAACTAATAAATTGTCACTGGTTTATTTTTAGTATTTGAGTATACTCACAGTCTGGACTTGAAGGTGCAGGTCATTCTTCTCTTGGAGAATAGAAACCATTTTTTCCTCTAGCTCTTTCCTACGAGCCTCAGATTTTGCATAGGCCTCCTTCAGCTTTAGGAATTCTTCCTTCATGTTTGCCATCTCTTTCTCAGACTCAGCAGACTTCAGCAGGGGCTTGATCTTGAAGTACATCTTCATCCAGGGCCAATTCTTGACACCCATGAATGCACGGACGTTCCACTGAATGACAAGAAGGGAATCCCTGAAAATTTGAAAGGGGAAAAATGTGCAATGAAGAGGAACACAGATGATATTGTTAATTGTCTTTTAACAGAAAATTTCAAAAACATGTTGTTGCGTGTCTAAGTGGTTTTCTTTCATATTTAACACATGTTGATTTTGATGACTATCAAATTCTCAAATTACTTCACCTGCATACCTGATGTGAAGAATAGTTTCTTGATCATTTGAATGGTTATTAAACCACAGTTACTTGCTTGCTCTGTGAACATTTTTGTGGAATGACATCCTTCATTCAATCAGTAAACCTATTTACCTGCGTTCAACAATCTTCTGGAATTCAATTCTTGCCAGCATGCCTCTTGATCTTGATTGCAAACCAGTGATGATTAGAGCAAGTCGGTCGTCTCTCATCTCCTCAAGGACACCCAGGAGACCAGCTTTGAAGAACACCTTTGAATCAACAGGTTTTTTAGAATTAAAATGTTATGAGGCTTAACAAGCATTTTAGAGTTTTAGTATGCTGCATAAAATATGTCAAAGACATTGCAAACTCTGCCAGCAGCCCAGTTGTTTATGACCCAAGAGCTCTTTAACACTTTTTTAGCTATGTTAATTTGATCTTTGTGGGGTTTCCAACCCAAAGGACCAACTACATTGTGCTTAGCCTGCATGGTTTATGAAAATGACAGATGTGTTCATCAGTCCTGTGCTTGTCTATATACAATCAATATGAAATTGAACTGATGACACCTTTCAGAAAAGATAACTCAGAAAGTGCCCCCGTTTTTACTTTAACATTGAAGGTTTATGAACATTATACTGTAAAGCACCTTAGTGTGTCCGAATCTGTACTGCTCATGGTCAATATCCAGGGATCCAAGCAGTTTTTCTGCTCCTTTCTTGTTGTCAATGAACTGTCCCTCAGGGATAGCTGCAGGATTCAGGATGCGGTATCTAAAGAGTTTAAAATAGTCCTGATATAGACATGTTCTCTAGATATTGTTAAGAGAAATGTATACTAAAACATATTTTACCTCTGTTTGAAGTCTGCATACTGGATCCTATTGGGGAAGCCCTTTCTGCAGATCCTGATGCCTTCCAGCACACCGTTACAGCGCAGCTGGTGCATGACCAGAGGATTCTCCATGGCCCCAGGAGTCTTGGTCTCATTGGGGATGATGCAGCGCACAAAGTGGGGGTGAGTTGACCTCAAGTTGGTCATCAGCTTGTTCAGATTCTCCTGTTGTTCAGACGTTTAAATGAGAACAAAAATCCGTAGGACTGCACAGAACCCCAGTCGGCCCATTGATTTATATAGATAGATAGATATACTTCATTGCCACACAACAATGTTGGCAGTAATTGTTTACAGAAAGTAGGCTGCAGTAGGTCAAGCCAAAAAGGGAGAAAAGGAACGAAAAAATGTACAAGAAAATTATTTTAAATAAATAAATAAATAGTACAGATGAGTTTTGTTTTCAGAAGTCTGAAGTGTCTATAGCATCTTCCAGAGATGCTTAAAAGAAATACATGTCATTCTAAAAAATGCCTTCACTTAAGTGCAGTATGTTGATTTAACCTGTCACACTTACCCTGTGAAGGGCAGATACAGTCTGGAAAGAAGAACCCTTCTTCTTCTTGCCACCGCCACCCTCCGGGGCTATAAAAATACCATCTCCATCAGCTCCTTACATAAATTTGATGGTGATTTATCAATATCACAGGATTAATTAGGAAAAAATTTACAGAATACCTGAGTCAGCACCGGCATAGCCAGCGAAGAGAGCGCACAACATCTTAAGAGTTGACTTCTGAAAAAGTCCGACCACGGTCTCATTGAGAGGGTCTTTGTTCTTCACCAGCCAGTTGCCAATGTTATAATCAACAGTGCCAGCATAGTGAACCAGGGAGAAATGGGCCTCTGGTCTCCCCTTGACAATCCTTGGCTTCTGGAAGCAGGCATTTTTGCCCAAATGGTTGTCATAAAGCTTAGCTTTGAATGTTGAATCACTGGCCTTGGGGAACATGCACTCTTCTTCAAGGATGGACATGATACCCATGGGCTAGGGAGGAAAGAATATGGAAGTATGATTATTCAAAACATTTTACAACCACACAAATAAGAAAACTAGGTGTCCTTGAGTGCCATGAAAGGTGCTCCAAATAAAATGTATCATTAGTATTATTAGTGATCTATGCCTTCAAAGAAATAAGGCAGTAAATAAAAAGTCACTCACTTTCTCAATGAGCTCAATGCAAGCAGCCAAGTCCATGCCAAAGTCAATGAACGTCCACTCAATGCCCTCCTTCTTGTACTCCTCTTGCTCCAGTACAAACATGTGGTGGTTGAAGAACTGCTGCAGCTTCTCATTAGTGAAGTTGATGCACAGTTGTTCAAAGGTGTTGAACTGCAAGACAATGGAGATTTTGTTAATATTATATATTTTGTTTAAAATTATAGGGGTTGTCTAGGCTTTAAAACTCACATCAAAGATCTCAAATCCAGCAATATCCAGCACACCAATGAAGTGCTGGCGAGGCTGTTTGGTGTCCAAGGTCAGGTTGATCTTGACAACCATCCAGTTGAACATCTTCTCATACACTGACTTGGACAGGGCTCCGATAGAGTAGTACACCTACAATAAGGATGAAGGGGAAATGAATAACATGAAAAATGCCAATGGATGAGGTTTGACAGCTGTACTAATGATAGAATTAAACACCAACAGGCATGGGTTTATAACAGCCCTGTTATTTAAGGTAAAAATCTTGCATAGTGTACTTTTAATAGCTATACCTTGTACAACATACAGCATTTGTGACTCAGTGTAGTTTACTATTATCAATATTTATAATACTTACAGTATACTACTATAATATCACAAGAGCTCTGATTCTGATTTCTGATATTACCTGATTTACATTCTGTCCTTTGGTGACCCACTCGTTTCCTACTTTGACCCTTGGGTGACACAGACCCTTGATGAGGTCAGCAGAGTTCAGGCCCATGAGGTAAGCGACTTTGTCGCAATCTGGCATTAAAACCACACAGTTACAGTTATCTACCCATATTTAACCATAATATGTAAGGGATAAAGCATAGAACGCTGGTCATTATCGGGAAAATATGTCCCGACAGCACGAACAGTACCCCGGTGTGCCAGCGGATTTTCCCCATAATACGGCGTTCTTTACATTATCCCGCTTATTACACGGCTACTTGCCAAAGCGAAAAAGTATACTCCACATGATATGACTGTACAAGTGTACATTATTTATTACGGGTTTATCTTGGCTTTTGCTTAGAAACAAATAGTTTGCAACACAAGCTGAACTTCAATCAAACATTCTTTAGAACGCAGCTGATCAACCGATTGCTTTCACTTTTGAATGAAGTTCTGCTGGTGATCGGACTACTTGGGAACTTCCTTGACAGCGGTCTTTTATACATAGCAACAGTCAGTTATTCAGAAATAACAGACCTCCGAATGTTGGGTAGGCCCATTCAAGTGAATGGAGCATTCTGCAGCATTATGAAGAGTGGTGTAATAAGTGGGAATAACATTCAACATGCAAAATTAATACACACCCTCAGTGCCATCAGCCTCTGCCTGCTCCTCTCTCTGCTTGTTCTTGAACTTCATGTTGCCATAGTGCATAATGGAACCAGTCAGCTTGTAAATACCGTTTTTCTCCTCTTGAGAAAAGCCCAGCACATCAAAGGCATCCTGTCACAAAACAAATATTCCATTAAGTAACTTAAGTCAAAGAACCCCCCCCCCCCCCCCCCCCCTATATGTATATTGGAAAGTGAAAGCAGGCCTACGCACATCAGTAGCCATCAGCTCATCAGCATCAACAATAGAGGCTACTTGTGTCTCTCCTTGGGAGATGAACGCGTAGTCATAAGGGTTGGAGGTGATCAACAGCATCTCTGAAGAAAGCAAGACCATAGGCCAAGTAAAGCTACTATAACTGAGCTAAGGAAACAATTTATTAATTAGACCCTGTGTCCAACAATCATGTTTTTGTGCTTACAATGCCCTCAACCACCTTTTATCAGCGCTTTGGTCTGCACTCTCAGTGTTTGTTGTGAGGTTATGAGGTTTCCCCCTCTTCAGTCAGAGAGAAGTAACATTGACAAGTCCATTGCCGTTCTAAAAGTTGAACATATTTCTACTTTCTGCACTCTGAGCTCTGTGTAAATACAGTCAGCGTCGACTGCTTTTTACCGTTGAGGGCGCTGAGCACTGTCGGTACAAAAAATGTGATTGGTGGACACTAGTGATGCGCGGGTCGGCCCGTAACCCGCGGACCCCGCGGGTAACCCGCGGGTCGGGTTGGGGCGGGTAAAGAAATTATCACTTTATTTGCGGGGCGGGTTGGGGCGGGTCATTAAAAACAAAATTACATTTTAAAATCCATGTATGTTGCGTGCAATTCCCTATAGCCTATATTAAATGAACCGTATGTAGGATTGTGGCCAAAACAGGCTAGCCCACTGCAATTACTTTCAAAATACTGTTGCGCGGCGTATCGCCTCTCCCTCCCCTCTGAGTCGCGGTTGCCAGCTTGCTGCAGGATCCAACAGGAACAGCAACAGGCTGCTAGCTTTCAATGGCAAGTGCTAATGTTGTTTTCCTCAGCATAATGACAGAGAAACGAACTCTGATAATGCATTGCTAACGTCAGCAATGACTAGCCGTTATTATTTCCTAAACAATTCCTTAACCTACCTTTTCAATTCAATGAGCCACCTCCTCCATAGCTCCACATAACGTTACTTTGCACAAACATGCATAACTTGTTTGTTCGACTGTCATAGGCTATTTGAAATGTCAATTTACACTAAGTAGCTTACAAGTAGGCTAAGTTAGCCAAACTGATGAATCTTTATCTGTCCAGGAGCAAATTAACAACACTGACTGTCTTCAAATTCTTCTCCGTTTTCAGCCGCCTCAATCTCCTATACAAAAATCCTTGTTTTATTTCGGACGTATTTCGTAGGCTATAATGTTTAGCCTAGATTACAAACGCTGCTTTGTAGGTTTTTGCTGTGTATTTCTAGATTTTTTAAATGTGTAGCCTATCATCTTGTTATAATGACCTGATTATCGTTCATATTCATAATCATAGCCTTGTTGGCAGTTTACAGGCGAGCACTTACAATGCCCAGTATGTAATAGTCGCGGGTGCGGGGCGGGGCGGGTTGTCAAAATAGATACAGTGGTGCGGGTCGGGCTGGGTCGGGCCAAATAATTTCATAAAAGCGGGACCCGCGGGTTGAAAAAATACCCGACCCGCGCATCACTAGTGGACACAGGCCATTATTTCTCTTTCGTGCACTCAAATGCCTGGAGATGTATGCATTTCTTACCCAACAGCTCTGGTTTCTGTTGGGACAGGATCTGGTAGAAGATGTGGTAGTCTCTCTCAGCCTTGAGCTGAAAAGTGACACGGGACTTCTCCAGCAGATCTGGGGGATTGAAGAGTAATTATCAATTTCAACGCTTTGGTCTCCACAGATGAAGGCGGTCAAAAAGGGCTTATATACTTACAGGTTTCAATATCTGCTGAGGACAGCTTGCCGCTCACACCGAAGTGGATACGGATGAATTTACCCTAGCATGAGTGACGCATAAAAATTAAATATGGCAGCGATAGAAAAGTGGATTTTGAGTTGGAATTCACAAGAGTCGATTTTGAGTTGGAAATCAATAGAGGGCTTACGAATCGGGAGGAGTTGTCATTTCTGATGGTCTTGGCGTTACCAAAAGCCTCCAGAGCAGGGTTACACTGGATGATTTGATCTTCCAGTGTGCCCTGGGAAAATACACAATATACTGTATCAATTCATCTTTATAATGCTAGGTCTTGGACACTTGCCTGGCCCCAGCCACCTAGTATCTCTGCTCATTTTAATTTTACTGAGATACTAGTTTGGCCCCTGTCAATGTGTATTCCTCAGCCACCAGGATGGCAGGTTAATAAACATCAAGAGTTTAGTTTAGTTTTGAAATCAGAAGTGGCAGTGGTAAAAGGTAATAGTCATACCTGCACAAATTGACAAGTTGCAGTATGAAGAATACGTGAATTTATACAGGAAAGGTAAATACATAATTTCCTTATTGCTAATGTTGTTTATTAGCAGTTTGTAGAGGTTAGGCGAATTAGGAAATAGCATTAGGAATCACTGATCAATGTGATTGGTTAAGCTGGACCTGTGATTTCGAAGGTAACGTAAAATCCAAATCCAGTATGATGCAAGAGTAGGAAGCATTTCCCAATTATGAGTGGCCAGAGTTCAAGTGAGTGAGTCTGGTGAAACCAGGCTACTTGGAGACGCATCCCAAGTGGAAATTATGTTCAGCACACAGTGAGGTGATTTACCTTTTTCTCCTGAGAGGGGTCCTTCTTTCCAGGGGCTACTGCTGCAATGCTAGCAAAGTACTGGATGACTCTTTTGGTGTTAACAGTCTTTCCGGCACCAGATTCTCCGCTGTTGGTTAAAAAAAAGTATGTAAAGGCTCACTCCCTCATCAACAAGTCAAGACTTTTAGAATTAAAGACTGAATTATACTCACGTGATGAGGACAGACTGGTTCTCTCTGTCTGTGTAATAATGTACAAGCATGAAATGTTAATATAAAGCCAGATACAAGGAGTTTTATTTGTCACATGCTTATCATTACTAAACATGTTATATTAATGAATTCATGCTATGAATTTAAATACAACATGACGATTCGTTGATGACCTTTTGTCATAAATGTTCAATATATTGCATACGCATTTAGTGCTAAGGTGGTTGTTTTAATAGTAGATTTTTACCTGCGAGCATGTACTGGTAGGCATTGTCAGAGATGGAGAAGATGTGGGGAGGGGCTTCAGTTCTTTTCTTGCCTCTGTAAGCAGCCACAACTTCCTTGTCGTACACTGGCAACCACTTGTAGGGATTGACGGTGACACAGAACAACCCAGAGTAGGTCTGTACAAATGAACATACTATTGATTATGACCAATGTAAGCAAATGAGGCAACATAATAAGTATAGAAATACATGTTTGTTAAGTTTGGACATTTTTTTTTGCTACTAATGGACAGTGTCATGTTTGTGCTCACGTAGATCATCCAGGCTGCGTAACGCTCTTTGAGGTTAAACAGCACAGCAGGCTCATGCAGGAAGGTGAACATCGCCATGTCCTCAATTTTGTCATACTTTGGTGGGTTTTGTTGGTGGACATCAACATCTTTCAAGGTGACAGTCTGTGTAATAGAAGCAAAATCAGTCTCTTTAGTCAAGCTCTCCTTCATCTTTCTGTAACATACAGTATTAGATAAATCTACACTAAGCAGCTCAACATAAACCTAGTCAAAGAAACATTTACATTCTATAAATCTACAGTAAGTTGAAAGTAAGTGAGCTTTCAAGTTATAAATGTGAAGTTATAATAGGTAAATGGAAAAATATAGGAATGCAAGTGATTAAGTAAGGTCAATAAGTAAAATCTCATAAATAGGTTTAAATGTAAATGTAAATGTAAATGCATTTGCCATGCATTACCTTATCAAACTCAGTAAGAACAGTGACTTTGTCACCGTCTCTGCTTTGGACCACTCCCTTCACAAATTCAACCTCAGGGTCCACCACAAAGCAGGCCCTCTTAATGTCAAAGGGGCGAGTCTGGGCCTCCAGACGCTCCATATCTGACTTCCTCAGAAATGGGGCCGCCGCCCCAAACTCTGCCATCAATGCATCACCCATGGTGAAGACTGCAATGTGAATTATATGAACAAATTAATTCCTGCACAGAGAAAACTTGTCACCCTGTGGGTGAAGAAAATGATGATGGGAATATGTCAAGCACTGACATGTCAGAATGTTTTAAAAAGTTCAATTTTACATCTTACGACTAGCATGTGACCAGCAGAACTTAAGTTCTTTAGCCAATACTGTTAAGGTGAGTGTTGTTGAGTTGTTTGAAGTTAAGATTTGAAATTGATTAAGTGTATCCGTAGAATCAGATTGGTTTGCTTTGAAACAAGATATTATAGTAAAAGTATGGTTTTAACAGTTAGAATGATCAACAACAACAACAAAATAAAACATCAGTAGGTTTTATGATATTAGTTTTCATGATATGCCTCAAAACTTCTTTACACCTCATAGCAGCATATATGCTTCACATTTTAAATAATTTCTGTCTGGCACATTGAAAGCTTCAACTACAACCTTCCTACAGTATGGTGAAACTGGAATTTTGATGACCCTTTAGTCAGGTTTTTGCAAAAAAATAACAGCACAAAACTGTTTAAAAAACATACTCCTAAATGCAGGCAAAATATCAGTCCTTGTGTTATTGTAATTTAGTGCAGCATATTGCTACACCAACACTAAGTTGGATTTACAGGTAAAGTTATCAGTTGGCTCAAATTACGCCTACAACAGAGGAGCTTCTTTGTTAACATCAGCAACAAATATTCAAGAACAATTAAATTTCCTCATAGCTATTAGCCTGGGTGTTCCCATGCTGCCTTGCACGCAATGTCATTCACACTGCTATGGCAGTCTAGAAATTACCGCCCTAATTTTTTGCCTGAGATAGGGGACCAATCATAGAACAGGGGGAAAGCAAGGCGATGATGAGCTATGCACAGATGCATTTGATAGACATGGCACCCAATGAATGGATATGGGCATTTTTTCAAATACAAGAAAATTAATATTTGGTTGCCAGACCATGTCTCATTTGACACGTGTTAGGCGCTAGCCAGGTTACATAGCTATGCTTCTGTCTCCAAAATGTACTTGGCCCTGTCCACTTGTCCCCTACTGACTATAGTCCTCTTGTCCTCTGGTTTTCATATTGAACAACTTAAATGTCCTTGAGACATGAAAGCAATAACCAAATTAGTTTTTTTGCCACTTCAAAAACAATCAAACTTGGCAAACTGATAGTTCTGATGTCAACACATGATTTAGAAAAACTCTCCAACAGTATTGATTACGGCAATGGGCTTTTTCACAGGCCTTTCTAAAACATCCATCAAACTGTTTCAGGTGATACAAAATACATTAGCTAGGGTTCTCGTTAAAAAAACACTCTTTCCCAATACCTACAGTCTGTCTACGTTAGCTTCCAGTAAGTCACAGAATTGCTCGTTTATCACTAAATGGAATGGGCCAAAATTACCTATCAGACATGGTTGAACAGTACACACCCTTCAGACCTCTCAGGTTTCAGAAGAAATACTTGCTTGTAAAACCCACTATTGCATGTGCACACTGAATTATCCCTGTGTATGAGATGTGCTGTATAAATAAACTTGACTTAACTATTGTTTCAGTGATATTTTCACGTGTAAATCTCACCTTGGTTTTGTCAAGCCTTTAGTTGATCTGTTACCCAGATATGATGTCAATTGCTGTAAGTAAACAGACAAGAAGCAATTAGATCCCACAGTGTTACAGCAGCAGCGCTGCAGGTACACCCTGAGTCCTTGTACAGAATGCTGATTGAACAGGTCCATACTGTACTGTATGTCTGTCTCTCACTTAGGATGTGTAGTCAGCTATGCCTCTGTATCCACTACCCAAATGTCTGTCGATCCATTTAGCTATCATTCTGGCTATCCTCTTCCATCTAACTTGATCAATCTATCTGTCTGTCTATCTATCTATCTATCTATCTATCTATCTATCTATCTATCTATCTATCTATCCTCTTCCATCTAACTTGATCTATCTATCTATCTATCTATCTATCTATCTATCTATCTATCTGTCTATCTATTCACCTGTTTGTCTGCTCCTCTCAGTAGCAGCAGATTGAATACTTACCCCTAGGTTGGTCTTTGCTGTATCTGGTGTCAAGGCCATGGTTGATTCACCCTTTTTGTAGGGGATGGTCCATCCCAATATGGACAGAGCATCAACTGACTCCCACCACACCAGAGTTTTGTCAAAGGAAAACTGGCCATAAGGGTGGAGGCACGTGGCAACAATTGGCTTATCCAGACAGGAGGGGACAGGCACATGCAGGCACAATAGGAGAGAATGGCAGAGCATCACCAACACCTGCACTTCTTAACCTATCCTAATTTGGAGTTTGCTATTGTAAGATAAATCTCTGAACTTGTCAGTAGTCAGCTGTCTTTTCAGTACATAAAGGACATGTAATTTTAGAAGACAGAAATTCATGTGGATCTCCCTTTTGTGGATTTGTTATCTTGAACCGGTACATTATGTTTGTTAATTCTTTGGATATAAGTATTACCAATGTATATAGAGCCAAGGACAATGGATGCTGACATAAACTGATGCTTGATTTCCCCCCCCCTCTCAAGCTTGTGTTTGTGGATAGGAGATACTTTTCTCTTGAGGACCAATAGCAAGCAAAAATCTTGCCTTGTAACGTTAAACTTTACAAACTTACGTTTTTTAAACTGGTCCAGCGACAACAACAGCTGTCTTTTTAGTAGGCCAAGCACTGCACTACTGTCACTGCATTGTTTCCTTGAGGACAAAGATAACCTTGTGAATTTAGTCTCAGGTTCCTCCATCAACTGTAGATAGCCTTTGACACATTCGTCAATGTTCAGCCCACCCTTATGAATTTGTATAGCAGCTGCTGTTTGGACTCAGAGGTCTGAAAGCACACACAACTGCCAACTGCCCCCTTAAACAGATCATATAAGTTAAGAATGATAAGATAAGAAATAAGAAAATAACACACACACACACACACACACACACACACACACACTCACTCACTCACTCACTCACACACTCACTCACTCACTCACACACACACACACTCACTCACACACACACACACACACACACACACACACACACACACACACACACACACACACACACTCACTCACTCACTCACTCACTCACTCACTCACTCACTCACTCACTCACTCACTCACTCACTCACTCACTCACTCACTCACTCACTCACACACACACACACACACACGCACACTCACTCACTCACACACTCACACACTCACTCATACCAACACTTTTTGTATAAATGCTATGGAACTAGTTATTAATGCTGGCAAGACGGATTGCTCAAAATCCATTTTTTTACTTCACGTGAGAAAGTGTAGAAATCTGTAAAGCTTTTCAGATTACTAGGAAGAGCATTCCATGCTTTAACGGCTCTAAAAGAATGAGTTGAAGACCTGGTTTTGGCCATTTTTATCTGATTCGCCCACAAAGTGTTAGCACTTCATAGTGACACATGCACACTAGTGCTTGCAGATCCACAAATACTGTATAAAAGCGTTGTTCCTGTGTTCAAATGTATATTAACATTATAAATAAGAAGACTGAATGAATTGTAATGGAAATCATCCATGATACTACTGATTATACTATCAATCTACAAACAGTAGTTCAACCAAAGATCCTTCGCTCCGCTTTAACCCTCTCTGGTTCAGCTGTTCACACCACAAAGTGAATGAGGTGTTGAGCTAATAGGCCTCTGGGCCTTATACCGCTAA
Source organism: Sardina pilchardus (assembly GCF_963854185.1). Lineage (NCBI taxonomy): Eukaryota > Metazoa > Chordata > Actinopteri > Clupeiformes > Clupeidae > Sardina > Sardina pilchardus. The sequence continues at coordinate 20,630,594 of NC_085012.1, forward strand.
GCAACTTGCCTTGGGGTCAACTCAAGACATGTTTACACACCAAAGAAAGTATGAAGTCACACACAGGGTTACGATAATGTGACTGTGGTGTTGCAAGAGTGAGGGTGATTTTTCTTCACCCTCTGTGAGACATTTGAGGTCACAGGATCCGCGACCTCTATTCTCCCAAATCCTTCTTTAGATAGCTGTGGGATGTTAGACATGCCATTCCATCCCTTGTGTAACCCTTATGGTGTTCAGTCTCAGCTGTCAAGAGTCCTTGAGCCATCACCACTACTGCCAGGAGGTCATCACATCTCCTCTTGGAGGGTTTATATCATTGGCATGGGAGGACTTGCAGTGGCTGGTGGCTACACAGACTCCAGTGACACCCTGCTCAAGCCCACTAGGAGGTGTCTGGACTCTGAATGCATCATATAGTTCCCTTGTCTATGCCTGAGCTTGTTTCTCTATACATGTCCACATGAACTCTCAGACTGAGCCATGGAAGAGGGACAGAGAAGTGGTAATTCTGTACGACATTTATCATTTTGTTTGCTAATTTATAATTTTGTTTGCTAAGGACTGATGTGGCATGGCCATAATCAAAGTTCAGTGTTTTTGTATTTACAGTGCATTTCTTATTCAATGTATATACTCTGTTCATAGTGATTTAAAACAATGTCTTTCTTTTGTTTTATTTTATCACTGAAAATGTTTTGTAATTATGTGCTGCATGATATCTACTTTTAAGTACAATATGCTTTATATTAATTTTACCAGTATGTGTCAAATGGCGTGGTTTCATTGTTTTGGGTACAGTGGTGTTCATGGGCTGATATGTGTGGGACAAAACAGAGTGAGGTCCTGTTGCAATGCATTGCCTTGTAGCCTTCTCTTGGGAGTGTCCTCTGACCATAGACACTCATAGGTCTCTGTTCCTAAGAAAGTGACATTCAAGCCTTAGTGCTGTTTTGTTTATGAGTCACATGCACATCTCCCACCATTTGTCCTTGAGTACAAAGATAACCATGTGAAATTCTTGCTAAATGTCGAGACTGTGACATGTTTAACTCTAATCTGCAACAGATGGTCTTGCATATGAAACAGACATCAAGGTATAGATTTGTTATTATTATTATTATTATTATTATTCTACTCTGCTTCTTGACAACTAATAAGACTTGGGAAAAAAACAAAACAAATTTGGGTAGTTACATGTATTTGTTGACCGGGAGAGAAAACATATATGTTGTGGTGCCTATGGACGTTGGTTACTTACATGTTGTATTTATTGATGGTATGCATCTTTTTCAATAATTATTGAAATTAAATGTTAATTTGTTTCAATGAAATTTGGGTATTGCTGAAAAGTAAAACACCAATTTGATCATCCATTTAAGAAGGAGATTGGTCAAATGTGTGGTTAACAAAAAGTTTGAACCCAGCACAGACAGGGAGATGGTGATGAGTACTAGATGGATTGACTTACTTTATGGTCAGTGTGACAGAAGTAACGATTAAAGCACCTTAATCATTGAAAACTTTAATATTATGAATGTATCTATTCTATTTTTAAACACTTTTCATTAATACTCTCCTTCATTAATTCTCTCCTTGTTCCTTTTTTATACTGAAGAATTTTGCGGATTGCAGAGCCTTTTTATAGCTTTGACGGCAACAACGGAAAGATGGAAGATTTTTCTGGTCCTTGTGGTAGACTGTCACAGTTCAGTGCCAATACAACAGGAGATCTCAAGGTGCAAAAGTAAGCAAGCTTTACTATGTTGAGCATGTGCTGTGATATAATTCTTGACTTGGTTTTATTGATGTGCGGTTATACAGTGATGTGTTATACAGTGCTTTATACTGTATAATCAAACAGCTAAGGGGGTTTCGTGCCTAACAACGCCCCTTAGCTGTTCGATTATACAGTATAAAGCCCGGCCTCTCGGGGCTTATTGCTTAATTTTCTACTTGTCCCAGGTAAATGTAGTACTTTGTGCTGATTAAGTGGCATCTCAAGTCATGTGCCTGAATTAGACAGAGAGTGTATGTAATGCAAGCACACCAAGTAGGTTTATTAGGGATTATATGGAACTCTGTTAACTCAGACCTGTTAATCTGTTGATTTGGTCCCAGCTAAATGAAGTTTATAATAGGCAAATTCTGCTCACAGCATCATCAAAGAAAAAAGAAACCCCTTCCCTTCTTCTACAGTATGTAGGCCAGTGGTGAATGAATAGGTGGGATCCTTCATAAATTTTAAGAACACACAAACAACAGAAACACTTTTTAAGTGATTGTATTGGAATGCATTCCAAACTGAAAACTAAAACACGGCAAAACAAGAACTTTTCAGACATATCCATGAGAGCTTCACTCTTCATCATGTCCTTTCTGTGATACAGAAAAAAAAAATATTGTCAGCAATATGTGGATAAATATGATTGTTAGGGGTCAAAATGAACTACTATTAATCTACCAGCCACTTTCACATTTTACTAGCATTTGGCTAATGGCTAGGGCCAATTCTTGAGTCCTGATGATTGTGAATAATTCTATACTCTATAAGAGAACCTAGTTCTGCTAAAGGCTGCAACACATAGTAGAGTGTATTATAATAATAGATACTGGTTATGGCAATTATATTAGTATATTGATACCAGATATCAACACAGTGATTTAAGTATATGTCATTGAGATCTACTTGTGCAACTGTTGCTCTCACCTTGCCACCTGCATCACGGCTCTTGGTTCTCATCTTGTTGACTTGAGACTCGGCTATATCAGCTCTCTCCTCAGCCTCATCCAGCTCATGCTGCAGCTTGCGGAACTTGGTCATGTTGCTATTGGCCTGCTCTTCCTGAAATGTGCACATGATTTGCATTAATTGATTAAACAACTTTGATAAGAGATAAAATAAGGAAGAGAAGGAAAAACTAAGGAGAAAGTGGATGTCACTTACAGCCTCCTCTGATGTTCTCTTGTAGGATTTGACCTTCAGCTGCAGTTTGTCCACCAGATCCTGAAGACGATGCAAATTCTTTTTGTCCTCCTCAGTCTACAGATGGAAGAGGTGGGTGAATTTTGTGTTAGCATTTAGCATTATGTATAATAATAATAATAATAATATAATAATAATAATAAAAAAGTATGCTTGGTATGGTATTATTTAATATACCTGATAAGTGAGCTCCTTGATGCGGCGCTCATATTTACGGATTCCTTTGACAGAATCACTGGCCTTCCGTTGCTCACTTTCCACCTCACCTTCCAGCTCTCTCACCTAAATTTAGACAAGTAAAGGAAATGTTGACAAATACTGATATGTCTACCTGTAATTATATCTAGTTGAGCACAGATTCATAGAAAAGGCTCTTTAGCAAAAACACAGCATTTACCCTGGACTCCAACTTCTGGATCTGCTTCTTGCCACCCTTCATGGCGATTTGTTCTGCTTCATCCAGACGGTGCTGCAGGTCCTTGATGGTCTGCTCCATGTTCTTCTTCATGCGCTCCAGATGAGAACTGGTGTCCTGCTCCTTCTTCAGCTCCTCTGCCATCATGGCAGCATCAGTGATGGCCTTCTTGGCCTTTTCCTCTGCATTCCTGCACTCCTGCACAGCCTCCTCTACTTCATTCTGCAGCTGGGATGTATCACCCTCCAGCTTCTTCTTCTGGTTCAGCAGGCTGGTGTTCTATGTGGTCAGACAAAAATGTTCGTGATGGTCTGTTTCACATGGAATCTGTGTCATAATATATCTGAAAAACACCAATTTAAGATTTTACCTGAGAGTGTAGCAGCTGCACCCTCTCACTGACGTCCAGCAGCTCCTGTTCAGCCAGTTTCCGGCCTCTCTCAGTCTGCTCCACCAGGGACCTGAGCTCATCCAATTCAGCCTGCAGCAGATTGCTGCGTCTCTCCACAATAGCAGTGTTCTCTTTGAGATCATCATTATTACGTAGAGCGTCATCCAGCTGCAGTTGGGCATCCTGCAATGTACACATGTTAGAAATGTAGACATGTATTCTTCAGATTGTTAAAATACGGCCTAACCTTGTTGCAGTTAACTCTGGTTTGATTGTATTCAGCTATTCAAAAAGATAGTTAACCTACAGCAGAAATAAAAAGACAAAATGGATGGAATGTAGTCTAATACTGATTATTTTAAGATACTTTTGACTACATGCACAACTATCAGTAAGTGAATACACTGCAAAAAATTGCTTGTCTAATAACATCTAACCAAGTGTTTTAATCCTATATCAAGATTAACATTGTTTAAAAAAAGAACTAGTTGGTATTGTTTTCACTACAAAAACAGACTCACCTAGTGCTTTCTTATGAAATCATTTGACTTAATTTAAGGAAAGGTTTACTTATTTTAAGTCAGTTCTTCATGAAAACAATCAAATTTATCTGTCAATGCAGTAAGTAAATTTGTTGTGAAAAAGCTGGCATATCTCAGGATTCTGATGAACGTTAACTTTGAAAGATCGCTATTTTTCTTAGCCTACTGCCACCCAACTAGCTAAAAGCCACCTCCGTCATATGCTAAATGTTACTGTGTTCTGAACGTCTGTATTTTTACAGCTTGGATGCAAGGTGACAGTTCATTTAAACTTCACAACGAGTTTGGCGAATTAATATTGAAGTGTGATACGGCCAACAAATTGGAACTACTTCATAGGTGTGCAAATCTATAAAAATATCGCACACCCTTGTAGAACGCAGGATAATGGGGAATTCAACCAAGCAGTGGAATAATATAAGATGATTACACTTGGTTAGATTTCCTTTTTCCAGTGCTGAGAAGATGGAAAAATCATTAAGGGAAATCTTTAAGCGCGTTTCCATTACCCTGGCTTTGGGACTTTTTTGGGGGAAGGTACTTTTGACCGGGCCGCGACTGGCCTGGTCCTCTCAGGCGTTGTGTCTCCATTACAGTAATGGCCCTGTAAGGACCTCGCGACAACGTCATCAAATCGTTTCTTTAGTAACGTCACATGGAGGTTGTTTGTCTCGATCTGCTGATGTCACTGCGACAACCAATCTGCGCAAGGTAGCTACTAGTACCGTCCAGCGACTCTACCGGGCCGTTGTGAGTACCTACCCTCCACCAGGTACTCCATTGGTTCCTGTAAATGGCCCTGAAAACGGCCCTGTTGGAACAGCCCGGTCAGTGGAGACATGCGCACGTGGCGAAGTCCCTTAAAAAACGGCCCGGAAGTTCCGATAGTGGAAACGCACCTTTTAGAATGAGTAAAAAGTGCTACAGATGAATATGTAAGTGATAAGGTATCGTCTTTTCAGGTTGAACCAAAACCCCTCAGCTGTGCGTCGGGGTTCTTTTCGCCCCGGCCAAAACGAGAAAATAAACTTTCAGGTGTTACATGGTAACATCTTACTAGCTGGACTGTTGTCCACCGGTAATTATCGGAAAATGAGTCTCAACAGGACGAACAGAGCCCGGAACGGAGGGGTTTTGCTTTGTCTTGAAGGGACACCAGTGGACAATACATTATCCTGTTTATTATACAGCTACTTGCTAAAACTAGAAAATAAACTTAACACAGCGTGTCTTTAGCAATGACTTTGCTACCTTTCGTGGCTTCTGCGAGCAAAATAAATAGTTCTCCACACAGAAAGAACAGTTTCAGGTGTTGTGTGGCAACATCTTATTAGCTGAGTTTCACTTTCAATGAAATTTCATCAAGCGAACGGATTAGTTGCGGATTGATATGAAAGAGGTGGATCAAAAGCACAGAACCACTTGCCATTGACGGTCATTATTGCCTCCGCCAAGGAGGTTATGTTTTCTTCTGGGTTTGTTTGTCTGTCTGTCTGTCTGTCTGTCTGTCTGTCTGTTTGTCTGTCTGTTAGCAAGATAACTCAAAAACTAATGGATGGATTTCGATAAAATCAGGTAAGGTCAGAAATTATCCAAGGAAGAAACGATTACATTTTGGGAGTGATCATTATCACTGTCGGGATTCCAGAGGCTTTAATGTTTTTTTGCTTAGCGGTGTAATCTGAATAGTTTAGGTTCAAATGTATGACAACCAAGGAAGAACAATACAGGCGGAGGTCTGCGCTCTCTTGAGTGCTTTTCTAGTATGCAGCGGTCATTATAGATTTAACTGACCTCGTTGTCTCATTCCTAAACTTGACACTGTTACGTCAAGTTTAGGAATTTTAGGAAGTTTAGGAATACACACCAATGCAGTTGGTGATCTCTTTACTGTCAATGGGATTACAGAGCTCTTTGCTGCATTGTTTTACCTTCATATGTGAATGGAGACCCTTGAGCTGCTTCTGGGCCTCAGCTGCCTGCCTGTTGGCCTGACTGAGCTGGATCTCCATCTCATTGAGGTCTCCCTCCATCTTCTTCTTCACCCTGAGAGCCTCATTTCTGCTGCGAGTCTCAGACTCCAGGGAGCTCTGCAGGGTATCCACCACTCTCTGCTGGTTCCTCTTGGCCTGCTCCATCTCCTCATCCTTCTCAGTAAGTTTACGCTCAATGTCAGCTTTGACCTGATTGAACTCCAGCTGAGCTCTGAGGATCTTACCCTCCTCATGTTCAAGGGTACCCTATGGAGATATAGGAACATAATAATCTACTTAGTTATATATTTCTGTAAAAAACAAGCATCCTATGATATCTTTGAATGAGGGAAACTAGTTTTCTGATTATTTTGATCTGTATAATTGTACAGTACCTCAGCTTCCTCTAGGGCAGTCTGGATCTCTGCTTTCTCTTGCTCAAGTGTCTTCCTGGCCTTCTCAAGCTCATGAATGCTCTTTCCAGTCTCACCAAGTTGCTCAGTGAGATCAGAAATTTCCTCTGGAAAGCAGATGAAGATTAGTTAGTTGTGTGGTGTCACTTTGTCAATTATATAAGTTTTGTCTTAAGGGAGCATCAAACAGACCTTGGAGATTTTTGTTCTCCCTCTTCATGGTCTCAAGGTGATCCAAAGATTCCTCATAAGAGTTCTTGAGTTTGAAGAGCTCAGTGCCAAGAGATCTGGACTCTTTCTGGGAGCTCTCCAGCTCAGTCTGGGACTCCTCATACTTCTGCTTCCACTCAGATAAGACCTGTTCAGGTGAAAATCTTTCAGTGAAATCTGATAAACATGTGAAGGAATATTGGCCATGGTGTTTTTGATCATTTCACTGTTTTCTTACCTTATCAAAGTTTCTTTGTCTCTTGTCTAGAGCAGCAGCAGCAGCATTGGATCGCTCCACATCTACCATGAGATCTTCAATCTCATTCTGCAGTCTATGCTTAGTTTTCTCCAGGGAGGAGCATTTGGCATTGACGGCCTCCACAGCTTCCTCTGCATCTTGCAGACGTTGAGCCAGCTTTTTCCTGAGGAAAAAATAATTGAAAGTGACAAATGTACATGCCATGTCTAAGCATCAGTTTTAAACAATTCATACAGAGTCAGTTCCCCAGGGCCTTACTTGGCATCTTCCAGCTCCTCAGTTCTCTGTATGGCATCAGTCTCGTACTTGGTTCTCCACTGAGCCACCTCAGAGTTGGCCTTGGAGAGACTGCGCTGCAGCTCAGCCTTGGCCTCCTGCTCCTCCTCATACTGCTCCCTCAGGAGGTCAGAGTCGTGGCGAGCAGACTGCACTGCATGGGCTAGTGCGTTCTTGGCCTGTGGATAGGATAAGATTAGACTTGGAAAACCGAGCCTGCTCTGCCGCCGATTGGATTTCGCTCTGCAGCTCAGGCCGGAAACCTACACATTTATCTATCCTGCTTCCTGTCCACATTTGATGGAACCAATCACAAACTAGCTTATCCACCAGGCACTCCTGGATTATTGGTGTAATTGGTTGAAGGACTATCCAGATGTGTAGAGAGTCATTTGAATTATGCCCATTGATCATGCCACTTGTACAGTAGAAACATAGCACAGACTTCCCAGACTAATGTTCAATCTTAAAAGATTGAGCTTAGTCTGGTGATAATTGAAAGATTCTTTCTGCAAGTTATCAATACCTTCACTTCCTCCTCAAGTTGCCTCTTGAGATCCTCAGCCTGCTGCGTGTAGGACTGTTTGCCTCTTGTCAGTTGAGAAACAAGTGAGTCTTTCTCTTCCAACTGTCTTGCAAGCTCACCTTGATGAACAGAATATACATATTCCAATTGTAATGCTTCTTTTCTTTTTTTTTTCTAAATACATTAAATTAATAAGTTGTTTTACCAATTTGACTTACCATTTTCAGTTTGAAGCTTGGCTTTCTGCATGGTGAAGTCATTGATGGAGCGCTGGCCTTCCTCAGCCTTGGTTCTGTATTCAGTCATCTGGTCCTCCAGTGTTCTGCACATCTTCTCCAAGTTTGTCTGACAAAATAATACAGAATGTTGTACTGATGTACTATTTCCTGAAAACTGTTGTCGATATAGAGAGTTCAGTGAGACCCATTATACAGGTTTTATACAAACCTTGGCCTTAGAGACCTGCTCCATGTTGGAGACAATATCATCCAACTCCAGACGGAGCTCGCTCTTCTCCTTCTCAAGCTTTTGCTTCACTCTCTGAAGGTTGTCAATCTGCTCCCCAAGGTCAGCTACACTGTCTGCATGCTTCTTCCTCAGTGTGGAAGCAGTGGCCTCATGTTGCAGAGTGGACTCTTCGAGGTCTCTGCGCAGCTTCTGGAACTCAGCCTCCCTCTTCTTGTTCATCTCAATCTGGGCAGCAGTGGCACCTCCAGCCTCCTCCAGCCTCTCACTGATCTCCTCCAGCTCTCTGGCCAGGTCTGCCCGCTGCTTCTCCACTTTGGCTCGGGCAGCTCTCTCAGCCTCCAGCTCTTCCTCCAGCTCCTCAATGCGAGCCTAAGGACAGTAAAATAGGAAGTGTATTTTATTTGTATTGAATTCTGTGATAGATATACATATGTTTTCACAAAATGTTATGTTTTATTTCTTAATAGTTTTTATTCTTCATTTACCTGCAGCTCCTTCAGTTTCTTCTGGAGCTGGGCACTCATAGCTTGTTCATCTTCAATCTTGCTATTAAGTTGACTGATCTCAAAGTCTTTCCTGTATTGAAACAGCCAATGAAAATATCAATGGAATATATGTTTTCTCTGTTTTTGTTACTTATAGGTGACTGTCTGGTTTGTACATACTTCTTCAGCCGCTCTTCTAGCTGCTGTTTGTCATTCTCCAAATCCATAAGACTTTCTTGGGTCAACTTTAAGTCACCCTCAAGCTTCCTCTTAGCTCTCTCAAGATCCATCCTGAGTTTCTTTTCCTGTTCCAGGGACCCCTCAAGCTATTTCGGATGGGGAAAAAAAGGAATTGTGTAAGTGTCTATCAATTTCACACAGCGAAAAAAAGATGCCTCTTGTTTTTATTGCCTACATCATCAACTTGCTGTTCCAGCTTGGTTTTGGCCTTGGTCAGAGTGTTAACTTTGTCCTCCTCACTCTGAAGGTCATCCAGCGTTTGCTGATGAGCCTCCTGCAGTGCTTTCTTCTCCTTGGTCAGCTTGGCAATGATTTCATCCAGTGCTGCCATCTCTTCAGTCAGATTTTTAACCTAAAAGTAAAGTCGAACATTGTCAAATTATTGCTTGATTACTTAGTTACTTGACTTGATTAGTAACATTTTTCTTGGTGATTAGAAAGATTTTCAGTTCTGCTAACCTTATTCTCAGTGGCATGTTTCTCTTTCTCTACTTTAGCTAGGGTGAGCTCCAGATCATCAATATCCTTCTTTAGCTCAGAGCACTCATCCTCCAACTTCCTCTTCTTTGCAGTCAACTCTGAATTCATCTCCTCTTCATCTTCCAGTCTCTCAGCCAGCTCCTTGGATTTGGCCTCAAGCTGGATCTTGCTCTTGATCAGACCTTCACATCGCTCCTCAGCATCACAAAGACTGTCTTGTTCCTGTAATGAAGTATTGTAGATTGTCGATCATTAATATTTAAGTTTATAATTTAACTTTGAGTAATAAATAGTTGCTGGTTAAATTGTAGAGTATACTCACAGTCTGGACTTGAAGTTGGAGGTCATTTTTCTCTTGGACAATCGAAACCATTTTCTCCTCCAGCTCTTTTCTACGAGCCTCAGATTTGGCATAGGCCTCCTTCAGCTTCAGGAATTCTTCCTTCATGTTTGCCATCTCTTTCTCAGACTCAGCAGACTTCAGCAGGGGCTTGATCTTGAAGTACATTTTCATCCAGGGCCAATTCTTGACCCCCATGAATGCACGGACGTTCCACTGAATGACAAGAAGGGCATCCCTGAAGATTTGAAAGGGGAAAAATTTGCAATGAAGAGAAACACAGATGATATTATTCAGAATTTGTGTGTTTGCATTGTGTGTTGTGGTCACACTTTCATATTTAACACATGTTGATTAAGCAATGTTTTGTTGCTTACAGAAAATAATTGCAATGAATAAATGGAATTTTCCAATAGAATGGAAAATTCTCAAATTCACCTGCATACCTGATATGAAGAATAGTTTCTTGATCGATTGAATGATTATTAAACCACTGTTACTTGCTTGCTGTGTGTACATTTTTGTGGAATGACATTCGTCATTCAATCAGTAAACCCATTTACCTGCGTTCAACAATCTTCTGGAATTCAATTCTTGCCAGCATGCCTCTTGCTCTTGATTGCAAACCAGTGATGATTAGAGCAAGACGATCGTCTCTCATTTCCTCAAGGACACCCAGGAGACCAGCTTTGAAGAACACCTTTGATTCAACAGTTTTGTTTAGAATTAGAATGCTATATTGCTTAACATGAATTTTAGAGTTTTGGTGCATGAGATATGTCAAAGACATTGCAAACTCTGCCAGCAGCCCATTTGTTTATGACCCAAAAGCTATTTAACACTTTTTTTATCAATATTAATTTGATTTTTCTGGGGTTTCCAACTCGAATTACCAAGTACATTGTGCTTAGCCTGCATGGTTTATGAAAATGACAGATGTGTTAATCAGTCCTGTGCTTGTCCATATACAATCAATATGAAATTGAACTGATGACACCTTTCAGAAAAGATACATCAGAAAGTGTTGCCGGTTTTTACTTTAACATTGAATGTTTATGAACATTATACTGTAAGGCACCTTAGTGTGTCCGAATCTGTACTGCTCATGGTCAATATCCAGGGATCCAAGCAGTTTTTCTGCTCCTTTCTTCGGGTCAATGAACTGTCCCTCAGGGATAGCTGCAGGATTCAGGATACGGTATCTAAAGAGTTTAAAATAGTCCTGATATAGACATGTTCTCTCAATGTTGTTATGAGAAATGTATACTAAAACATATTGTACCTTTGTTTGAAGTCAGGATACTGGATCCTGTTGGGGAAGCCCTTTCTGCAGATCCTGATGCCTTCCAGCACACCGTTACAGCGCAGCTGGTGCATGACCAGAGGATTCTCCATGGCCCCAGGAGTCTTGGTCTCGTTGGGGATGATGCAGCGCACAAAGTGGGGGTGAGTTGACCTCAAGTTGGTCATCAGCTTGTTCAGATTCTCCTGTTGTTCAGACATTAAAATGAAATCATTTATCAGTAGCACTACACAGAACCCCTGTTGGCGCATTCATTTATATAAATAGATAGATAGATAGTTAAATAGATAGATAGATAGATATGCAGATAGATTGATATATTTCATTGCCACACAACAATATTGGCAGTGATTGTTTACAGAATGTAGGCTTCAGTAGGTCAAGCCAAAAAGGGAGAAAAGTACTGTACGACGGAGGATTAGTGCCACATGAAAATAATATTTTTTCAATAACTTCGAGAATAAAGTCATAATGTTAGGAGAATAAAGTAATTAATTACGAGATTAAAGTCATTAATTATGAGAATAAAGTTGTTTGTTACGAGAATAAAGTCATACATTTCTAGAATAAAGTCATTAATTATGAGAATAAAGTTGTTTATAATGAGAATAAAGTAATTAATTATGAGAATAAAGTAATTAATTACGAGAATAGAGTCATTAATTACGAGAATAACTTTGTTTATTATCCTCGCAGGACTCAAGTTTCAGTTTCATGAATGAGCCGAATCAGCGATTCAACAAAACTAGTTCGAATCTAACGACGTTTCAAACTTAGCTTGCGTAAAATGTGTAACGTCTATGCATTTATGGACGATGGTATAGAAATCATAAACAGCAACAGCGCAACCATCTTATTGTCAATATAGGCCTACGACTTTATTCTCGTAACTTAATTCTTTATTCTCATAATAAACGACTTTATTCTCATAATTAATGACTTTATTCTCGTAATTAACAACTTTATTCTCATAATTAATGACTTTATTCTCGTAATAAATGACTTTATTCTTGTAATTAACTACTTTATTAATTACTTTATTCTCGTTATTAACTACTTTATTCCCGTAACTAATGACTTTATTCTCATAATTTATTACTTTATTCTCCTAATTAATGACTAAGGAACGAAAAAATGTACGATAAAAATCATTTTAAATAAATAAATAATTTGTTTTGTGTTCAGGGGTCTGAAGCATCTCTAGCATCTTCCAGAGATACATACTGATAACATACTGCACTTGTCATACTTACCCTATGAAGGGCAGATACAGTCTGGAAAGAAGAACCCTTCTTCTTCTTGCCGCCAGACTTCTCTTCTTGGGCTATTAAAATGTCACATCTCCATCAGCTCTTTACACATTAATTCATCATTATCACAGGATTAGTAAGGAAAAGATTGACAGAATACCTGATTCAGCACCAGCATAGCCAGCGAAGAGAGCACACAACATCTTAAGAGATGATTTCTGAAAAAGTCCGACCACAGTCTCATTGAGAGGGTCTTTGTTCTTCACCAGCCAGTTGCCAATGTTATAATCAACAGTGCCAGCATAGTGAACCAGGGAGAAATGGGCCTCTGGTCTCCCCTTGACAATCCTTGGCTTCTGGAAGCAGGCATTTTTGCCCAAGTGGTTGTCATAAAGCTTAGCTTTGAATGTTGAATCACTGGCCTTGGGAAACATGCACTCCTCTTCAAGGATGGACATGATACCCATGGGCTAGGGAGGAAAGAATATGGAAGTATGATTCTTCTGATGACATTTTACACGAACAACCACACAAATAAGAAAGCTAATGTAGGTGTCCTGAGTGCCATGAAAGGCGCTCCAAATAAAATGTATTATTAGTATTATTAAAGGTATACTATGCAGGATTGGCGATTTCATCGCCGGTTTCGCTTTCACTTTTCATTTTCGCTCGTTTTATTCTTGCATATTTCTCTGCAGAGCTTCCCCTACAGCTTTATAGTGTATATTTGACAAAACTCCTCCATCGGTCAGTCTGCCGTGCCTTTTCATGAGACTTTACATGACACTTCCTGGAGTAGAGCATGGGTGCGTGCCCGGTGTCTCCTGAAGTTGCAAGTGTGGTTTTACCGCTACAGACCACTAGAGTGGCCAAAAAACACACCGTTCGACCGGTAATGACTCATTTAATCATATATAACAGTATGGAACGAATTGATTAACTAAAAAACGTTGCATAGTATACCTTTAATAGTGATCTATGCCTTAAAATAAATATGTCCGTAAATAAAAAGTCACTCACTTTCTCAATGAGCTCAATGCAAGCAGCCAAGTCCATGCCAAAGTCAATGAACGTCCACTCAATGCCTTCCTTCTTGTACTCCTCTTGCTCCAGCACAAACATGTGGTGATTGAAGAACTGCTGCAGCTTCTCATTAGTGAAGTTGATGCACAGTTGTTCAAAGGTGTTGAACTGAAAGACAATGGGGATTTTGTTAATGTTATATATTTTGTTTAAAATCAGAGTGTTTGTCTTAGCTTTAAAAACTCACATCAAAGATCTCAAATCCAGCAATATCCAGCACACCAATGAAGTGCTGGCGAGGCTGTTTGGTGTCCAAGGTCAGGTTGATCTTGACAACCATCCAGTTGAACATCTTCTCATACACTGACTTGGAGAGGGCTCCAATAGAGTAGTACACCTAAGGATGAAGGGCAAATCAATAATATGAAAAATGCCAATGGATGAGGTTTGACAGCTGTACTAATGATGCAGTTAAACACTCAACTTGTTAGATAGGCATGGGTTTATATCAGCGCTGTTATTTAAAGTAACGCCAAAGCACTTTTCCTCTGTCTCATGAACACTCTTTGTTTATCCAGCAAATAACAATGTCCACAGACAGGGTAGAGTATGTTGCATGATTTTATGAAAGTATGATGTATTGCGACATTGAAGAAAAAAAAAGTCAGATTTGTAGTTTCGTATGTCTTATTCCATCATACTATAGAACGGCTACCCGATCTGGTACACTTGCAAAAAAATCTTGCACAGTGTACCTTGAATTGCTATACTTTGTACATGACACATTACTGACTTGGACAGGGATCCAATAGAGTAGTACACCTAAAATTGAAGGTGAAATTAATAGCAAGAAAAATGCCAATGGATGATGTGTGACAGCTGTACTAATGATAGAATTAAACACCAACAGGCATGGGTTTATAACAGCCCTGTTATTTAAGGTAAAAATCTTGCATTATGTACCTACAGTATGTTAGCTTTACCTTGTACAAAACATACAGTATTAGTGACTCAGTGTAGTTAGCTACTATTAATATGTATCATGCTTATAATACTATCATTTCACAAGAGCTCTGATTCTGAATTCTGATATTACCTGATTTACATTCTGTCCTTTGGTGACCCACTCGTTTCCTACTTTGACCCTTGGGTGACACAGACCCTTGATGAGGTCAGCAGAGTTCAGGCCCATGAGGTAAGCGACTTTGTCGGCATCTGGCATTAAAACCGCACAGTTACAGTTATCTACCCATATTTAACTATAATATGTAAGGGATAATGCATAGAACGCTGGTCATTATTGGGAAATATGTCCCGACAGCACGAACAGGACCCTGGTGTGCCAGTGGATTTTCCCGATTTTCTTTACATTATCCCGCTTATTACACGGCTACTTGCCAAAGCAAAAAAGTGTACTCCACATGATATGACTGCACATTATTTGTTACGGTTTTATCGTGGCTTTAGAAACAAATAGTTTAGAAACAAATAGTTACAAATAGAAACAAAATAGTTTGTAACACAAGCTGAACTCCAATCAAACATTCTTTAGAACGCAGCTGATCAAACGATTGCTTTCACTTTTGAATGAAGTTCTGCTGGTGACCGGACTACTTGGGAAGTGATAGGAAAGTCGTGAATCAGAAGTACAAATCCTGTTTTCCTTGACAGCGGTCTGTTATACTTAGCAACAGTCAGTTATTCAGAAATAACAGACCTCCGAATGTTGGGAAGGCCCATTGAAGTGAATGGAGCATTCTGCAGTATTTTATGAAGAGTGGTGTAATAAGTGGGAATAACATCCAACATGAAAAATTACTACACACCCTCAGTGCCATCAGCCTCTGCCTGCTCCTCTCTCTGCTTGTTCTTGAACTTCATGTTGCCATAGTGCATAATGGAACCAGTCAGCTTGTAAATACCGTTTTTCTCCTCTTGAGAAAAGCCCAGCACATCAAAGGCATCCTGTCACAAAACAAATATTTCATTAAGTAACTTAATACATACCCCCCCGTGTATGTATATTGGAAAGTTAAAGCAGGCCTACGCACATCAGTAGCCATCAGCTCATCAGCATCACAAATAGAGGCTACTTGTGTCTCTCCTTGGGAGATGAACGCGTAGTCATAAGGGTTGGAGGTGATCAACAACATCTCTGCAGAAAGCAAGACCATAGGCCAAGTAAAGCTACTATAACTGAGCTAAGGAAACAATTTATTAATTAGACCCTGTGTCCAACAATCATGTTTTTGTGCTGACAGTGCCCTCAACCACCTTTTAACAGCGCTTTGCTCTGCACTCTCAGTGTTTGTTGTGAGGTTATGAGGTTTCCCCCTCTTCAATCATGATTGGCCGTCCAGAGAGAACAAGTGACATTGACAAGTCCATTGCTGTTCTAAAAGATGAACAGATTTAAACTTTAAGCACTCTGAGCACTGTGTAAAAATACAGTCAGCGGCGACTGCG